>NC_057812.1:461230558-461332382 GCF_018294505.1 Triticum aestivum | reverse complement strand
GCAAGCGTCTTAATCTTGCCCAGCAGCAGGCTGATCTCTGCACTATCCTCTTCCTCGAGGTTCCGAGGACGCCAGCTATGGTGTTTCTTCAGCGGAGCATTTGAAAACTTGAGGAGGCCCATGCGAACGAGGTCGGGTAGAGCGACGTCATCGATGTAGAACAATTCGGAAGGCCACTCTTTAGGATCTTTCTTCGGCATGCCGGACGAGTATCCGGTCCTGGCGATGTGCCACACTTCGGCTCCTCCCACTTCAAAAATTGACCCGCCTTGACTGCGAGGGACGAGGCAGAACAGTCTTCTCCATAAATCGAAATGGGCCTCGCAGGCTAGGAATAGCTCGCATAGAGCAACATAACCCGCAATATGAAGGATAAAGGCGGGAGTGAGACTGTGTAGTTGGAGTTCGTAATACTCCAGCAGACCTCGGGGGAAGGGATGGATCGGAAATCCGTCACCTCTTAACAAGAAGGGGACGAAGCATAGTCTTTCTCCCCTGGACGGATTGGGGAAGTTCTCTATTTGAGCCCCGCCCTTGAAGGACGTCACCCCTGCTCGTACGGGGACCAGATAGGCAGGAGGGAGAAATCCCTGTGTTTGCAACTTCTCCAATTGACTATGGGACACAAAGCACCTCTCCCACTAGCCTTTCTCTGGGTTGGAACGGGAGGTGGAGCAGGGAATATTAGCCATGTTGGAATGGTCTTTCCTGGCAATCTCTAAGCATTTTCTCTGTGTGGTGTGGTGCTGAATGGATCTAAGACCCAATCTCTTTAAATAGACGATCTTTCTTGCGTGGTCGGGGTGTTATTTGCAAAAAATACCCTGACCATCCGCATTCTCCTAACACGTGGAAGCTGAAGTCAAAGATGCACAGAAGCCGAGGGTTGTGGCATTGAATTATAAGCCGAATACATTACTTGGAAGTCGCCGGAGGAGGAACCCGCCTTGCAATGCCGAAGACAATCCGCGTGCCAAACATCTTGTCATTGAAGCCTGGTTCAGGGGCTACTGAGGGAGTCCTGGATTAAGGGGTCCTCGGGCGACCAGTCTGTTAGCCATGGGCCGAACTGATGGGCTGTGAAGACCCGAAGGCCGAAGACTGCACCCGTATCCGGATGGGACTCTCCTTGGCGTGGAAGGCAAGCTTGGAGGCCGAATATGTAGATTCCTTTCTTTGTAACCGACCTTGTGTATCCCTAGATCCCTCTTGTGTCTATATAAACCGGAGGGCTAGGTCTGTAGATAGGCCGAATACTCATTACCATAGTCATACAGGTTAGACTTCTAGGGTTTAGCCATTACGATCTCGTGGTAGATCAACTCTTGTAATACTCGTATCCACCAAGATCAATCAAGCAGGAAGTAGGGTATTACCTCCATAGAGAGGGCCCAAACCTGGGTAAACATCGTGTCCCCTGTCTCCTATTACCATCGACCTTAGACGCACAGTTCGGGACCCCCTACCCGAGATCCGCCGGTTTTGACACTAACAAGGGGGATGCTCGGAATCCAGAAACTGTGACAAGAAGAGCCTCTATGTGGAGTCCTTCTCAAGGGTGTCATAGTGCCTTGCGGTGGCTGCCACATTCTTAATAAGTTAGGAGAATACGCTTGCGGCTAGACCCACATCAGCAGGGCGAACCTGTTGCCTCCGAACACACTCTGTAGTAAATATTTCTTACCATTTGCAATTTGCGCGATGATACATACATATTGCATGATGCTTTTATATTGATATTTATTGCATTATGGGCTATTATTACACATTATATCAAATACCTATGCCTTTATTTCTTATTGTATAAGGTTTCCATAAAGAGGGAGAAAGCCGGTGATACGTCTCCAATGTATCTATAATTTTTGATTGTTCCATGCTATTATATTATCTGTTTTGGATGTTTAATGGGCTTTAATATGCACTTTTATATTGTTTTTGGGACTAACCTATTAACCAGAGGCCCAGTGCCAGTTTTTGTTTTTTTTGCCTATTTCAGTGTTTCGTAGAAAAGGAATATCAAACGGAATCCAATCGGAACGAAACCTTCGCGAGGATCTTTCTTGGAACAAACGTTATCCAAGAGACTTGGAGTGGAAGTCAGAGACGCAACGAGGCAGCCACGAGGCAGGAGGGCGCGCCCAGGGGGTAGGCGCGCCCCACCCTCGTGGGCCCCTCGTAGCTCCACCGACGTACTCCTTTCGCCTAGATATACTCTTAAACCCTAAAAACATCTAGGAGGGCCACGAAACCACTTTTCCACCGCCGCAACCTTCTGTACCCATGAGATCCCATCTGGGAACCTTTTCCAGTGATCTGCCAGAGGGGGAATCGATCATGGAGGGCTTCTACATCAACACCATAGCCTCTCCAATGATGTGTGAGTAGTTTACCATAGACCTTCTGTCGGAGTAATGGGCCACAGGTAGGCCAACCCGAGTCCCATAACCTTTCAAGACATCGGGGTAGGCTGCGCCCCTCAAGACCCCAGGGCGAAGAGCCGCCTCCTGAGGAGTCGACGGCAGGGCGGCCGACTGCCCTCTCACGGCCGAGTCCCAGGGACGACTTCCAGAGAAGCCGGCTTTGGGGAGTCGGCCGGCGACTCCAACAAACCCATGACCTCATCGAAGGGGATGGGGCAGGGGCATGGCTACAGTGAAGCCCACTCCTGCCCCTTACCAAGGGCAGGCATGGCCACAACACACCATACTCAGGAAGATCTCCGTGCAGTGTGGCACTGTTGCCCTACCGGCCCTGACATCAGCACCACAGTACCGAGTCCTGCGCCCACGATAGCTTGTCTGAACGGCCCGGAAGCAGCAGGTCCCACCAGTCAGTGAGACCCTAGGAGACGGCGAGAGGACTGCCAGTCGGATCCGTCAAGAGTCGGCCCGGGGAGTCGGCCGAGCCCTCCCCTGGGCCCCATGCACCATTAATCAAGATGTGATGGGGAGTGGCAATAGTGATCGCCCGCCAGGCGACGGGACTGTTGCCACGACCCCATGACCAAGCCCGCGTCATCAGAAGCACGGCTACAGTAATCAGCAGCCGGCAAGACCCGCCCACGGCGGATGCGGCCTGTCGGCTTCGTACCAGACCAGTTGGCGGGGCCCACCAATTGGCGGGCCCCAGCAGTCGGCGGAGAAATCGGAGGCCAGAGGCACTGACGGTGCGGTCTAATTACCATTGTACCCCTGGGGGGTAGGCCTATATAAACCCCCCAGGGCACCCATGCAAAGGGTTGGAACCCAGTAGCTCTAGACCATAGTAGATAGAAGGAGAGAGCTAGCCTTGCCCTCTCCTACCTCTAAGAAACAGCTCAAGGAGCAACCATGTAAACACTTGGCCATAGTGATCATGCAGAGACCCCGGAGAGCAGCAGTAGGGGTATTATCTCCCCGGAGAGCCCTGAAGTTGGGTAAGATTCATCGGCGTGCATGTCTTTGCCTCATCCCGTTTCCAGTCACCGGCGACGTTCTACTCGCCCCCACCATGATAAGCCATCCATTGGCATATGTCGCACCAAACCCCCGACATTTGGCACCCACCATGGGGCCTGGTGCACCGCCGTCCAAAGATCTGTTCTGGATGGGAAACCTTTTCCTCCCTGGTGAGCGCAGCCAGCCAGGCACGCCAGATGAAGCTTGCATCGACGCGCTGCGCGGCGTTGAGATCGCCTGCACAGCCAGCTCCTTGGCCGAACTTGTCGGCGAGGTCCACCTCTCCGATGAACCTGCGTCCGACGCAGGCACGGGCGGCCCCGAGAACCTCCTCGCGGGCCTCCTCGATCAACTCCACGCTTCCAGCGGGCCTGCCGTAGACTTGGAGTCCGTAGGCTCCACCGACCCGATGCTGATCGACTCCGACACCGCGTCGCTCGACGCGTTCGCCACCAACGTGGTGGTCTACAACGAACCTCTCCCGCACGCAAAGAGCGACGGAAGCACCGTCACTGAGGTGCTAGTCATCAGTCATGACGAGTTCCTTGGCGGAGGAGCTCCCGACTCACTCGGCACGGCGCTGCAAGACCTAACTGCGCCCATTCCGGAAGATGCTGACGCAGAGACGTTAGAAGCGTGCCGCCTTCAGCTCGTTGAAGGCGCGAAGAAGCTGGCCAGCATGAGACGCTTGTCAGAAGCTTACCAGCGGAAGATGGATCGCGCCGTTGGCGGCTCGCCAGCCCCGGCAGGGCCCAGCCGCCTTGGCACGGTCCAGCAGCGCGGCATAGCCATCGCCAGCCTGTTTGGGGCTAGCCGCCCCGTGTACGGTACACTAGCGGAGAACATCCGAGCTGCCCAGGCAGCGGCAGATGAGCTGGATAATTTCGAGGACGAAGAACGCCGCCTCATGATGGAGCGAGTCCAGCGGCTCCTCGATGCGGCCGCCGCGCAGAACGAGGCCGGCTGCCGCATGGAGGCGCCGCAACGGCCAAACAACGACCCGCATCAAGATCAAGGCGCGACATCTCGAACGTCGACTGGCGGCGCCCGAGGAAGAAAGGACAAGGAGCTGGCTGTCAGCCACAGTCGAACTCGCATTACCATAGAGCGCGACCGAGATGGCCGCCCGAGAGCAGTGGAACGACGGGACGACTGTCCGCCTCCCCCTCCCCGTAAGGAGAGGCGAGTCTCCCCGCCGCCTATTGACCATCCGACTCTCGGTGACCGCCTTGGCCGCCGAGATGGAGTTGAAGAGAATGACGCCCGCCACCGGATCGACCGACTTCACCGGTCCCTGGCACTGGAAGAAGAAGACGAGCTGGGTCCGTCTTGTTTCGGGCCCCGCATTCGGGACGAGCCCTTTCCCAGAGGGTTCATGCTCCCAAGAGACACGCCCAAGTATACTGGCTCCATGAAGCCGGAAGACTGGCTAGTCGACTACTCCACGGCTATCAGCATAGCAAACGGCAACAAGCGTGTCGCCGTAAAGTACGTTCCGCTCATGCTCCAGGGCACGGCCCGGACATGGCTGAACAGCCTAAAGCCCCGCAGCATCAAAAGCTGGGTCGACTTCACCAAAGCATTCGTCTGCAAATTGACCAGCACGTACAAGCGTCCTCCCAAGCCTCGTCAGCTCTCCTTGTGCGTGCATGGTCCTGACGAGTCGACTCGCGACTACCTCACCAGTTGGGCTGAGCTCCGGAACTCCTGCGAGGGCGTGCACGAGGTGCAGGCCATCGAGTACTTCACAGCCGGGTGCCGAGAAGGCACCCTCCTCAAGCACAAGCTCCTCTGTGACGAGCCAGAAACCCTCGACGAGCTGCCGATCATAGCGGACAAGTACGCCACGGCTGACTCCTCCATGAAGGCGGAAATTCAAATCAGCACAACTGGCAAAGTGGCTCCTCAAGCTCCAAGAACTCCGGCGGCATACGCCGGCCGGCGACAATAGCAGGGCGATAACAAGCGTAAGGCCCCGCAGCCGGCTTCCAACAGCCGACAGGTCGCGACCGTTGAAGCCCAGCGGCCAGAAGAGCAGCCTCCATCCAAGCGACAGAAAGGCGGCAAGCCTCACTGGTTGCCGGCCTTCTCCTATGAGCAGACCTTGGATGGACCTTGCAAGTTCCACAGCGGCGCAAAGTCGTCGAATCACACCACCCGGAAGTGCCACTGGCTCACCAGGATCGCCAAGGGAGACAGCCTCCTGCCACCCCCGCCTGCTGGGCAGCCGCCTTCGCCTCCGCCCCAGCAGCCGGCAGTCAGGCCAGTCGGTGCAGTACAAGACGAATACCCTGAAGAACACGGAGCCTACATGGTGTTCACCAGTATGGCTGATGATCGACGCAGCAGGCGGCTGCAGCGACAAGAGGTGAACGCAGTAGCCTCAGAGATGCCAGAGTTCATGCACTGGTCTGAGAAGCCCATCAGCTGGAGAAGGGCTGACCACCCAGAAGTGATGCCAAGTCCGGGCTCCTACGCCTTGGTCCTGGATGCCACCTTTGCTACGGACAAACGGGCCGCACGTTTCTCGCGAGTTCTGATAGACGGGGGCAGCAGCATCAATATCCTGTACAAGGATACCATGGAGAAGTTAGGAATCAAGCAAAGATAGCTTCAGAGCAGTCGGACAGTGTTCCACGGCATTGTACCTGGGCTTTCCTGCTCATCGATCAGCAAGATCCTGATGGACGTCCTCTTTGGGGACAAAGATCACTTCCGAAGAGAGTCTGTTTGGTTTGAGGTGGTGGACCTTGAGAGCCCATACCATGCGCTACTTGGCCGACCCGCCTTGGCCAAGTTCATGGCGGTCCCCCACTATGCTTACCTCAAGATGAAGATGCCCAGTTCCAAGGGAATTCTGACTGTGGCAGGCGACTACCGGAAGTCGTCTGCTTGCGCAGCTGACAGGAGTCGGCTGGCCGAGTCCCTGGTAATCGCAGCTGAGAAGCGGCTCCTTGAGCGAGTTGTGGCGATGGCCGGCAAGCAGCCTGAGGTATTGCCCAGCCCAAAAGAGTCGGAGGCTGAGGGTTCGTTCAAGCCGGCCAAAGATGCAAAGAAGATACCCTTGGATCCGGAGCACCCAGAGAGGTACGCCGGCGTAGGTGCAAACCTCGACAGCAAATAGGAAGGTGAGCTCGTCGATTTCCTCTGTGAGAATCGGGACATCTTCGCATGATCCCCCAAGGACATGCTAGGTGTACCGACGGATTTCACCGAGCACAAGTTACATGTACGATCTGATGCAAAGCCGGTCAGGCAGCCCCTGCGCCGCTTATCAGAAGAGAAGAGAAGAGTTGTCGGAGAAGAGATAGCCCGACTCCTAGCAGCCGGCTTCATTATGGAAGTTTTCTTTCCGGAGTGGCTGGCAAATCCGGTCCTGGTACTAAAGAAGAACAAGCAGTGGCGAATGTGTATTGACTACACGATCCTCAACAAGGCCTGCCCCAAGGACCCATTTGCTCTACCAAGAATCGATCAGGTGATAGACTCCACAACCGGATGTGAGCTGTTGAGTTTCTTGGATGCATACTCAGGATATCACCAGATCAAGCTGAACCGGGCTGACAGATTGAAGACCGCCTTCATCACGCCGTTTGGAGCATTCTGCTACCTCACCATGACGTTCGGCTTGAGGAATGTTGGCGCCACCTTTCAGCGTTGCACGCAGAAGTGTCTCCTCAAGCAGCTCGGCAGGAACGCCCACGTCTACGTGGACGACGTAGTGGTGAAAACGGAAAAGCGTGGAACACTGCTGGAAGACCTCAAGGAGACCTTTGAGAACCTGCACCGGTTCTAGATCAAGCTCAACCCCGAGAAGTGTGTCTTCGGAGTACCAGTCGGCCAGCTTCTAGGTTTCCTGGTCTCTGAACGCGGCATAGAATGCAACCCAGTAAAAATCAAGGCCATCAAGAGAATGGAGGTACCCAGCCGACTGCTGGATCTGCAGAAGTTCAGCGGCTGCTTAGCGTCCATCAGCCGATTCATTAGTCGGCTGGGCGACAAAGCTCTCCCCTTATACCAACTCATGAAGAAGACCACTTTTTTCGAGTGGAACCATAAGGAGGATGAAGCTTTTCACCAGTTGAAGAAGATGTTGACTACTCCGCCTGTCCTGGCGGCTCCGACTCCCAAGGAACCTATGCTCCTGTACATCACCGCCACCAGCGGGGTAGTCAACACAGTCATTGTAGTGGAGCGCAAGGAGGAAGGCAAGGTGCTGCCTGTCTAGAGACCAGTATATTACCTGAGCGAGGTACTGTCGACCTCCAAGCAGAACTACCCCCACTACCAGAAGATGTGCTATGGCGTACACTTTGCTGCTAAGAAATTGAAGCCTTACTTTCAAGAGCATCCAATCACGGTGGTCTGCATGGCCCCACTTGCCGAGATCATCGGTAGCCGAGATGCTTCTGGTCGAGTGGCCAAGTGGGCCATAGAGCTGGCTCCTTACACCATCTACTACCAGCCCCGCACTGCTATCAAATCACAAGCATTGGCCGACTTCCTCGTCGACTGGGCCAAGACCCAGTACCTGCCTCCAGCACCTGATTCCACCCATTGGCGGATGCATTTCGACGGCTCCAAGATGCGCACTGGCTTGGGAGCCGGCATCGTCCTCACCTCTCCCAAAGGCGACAAGCTCAAGTATGCGCTGCAAATCCACTTTGCCGCCTCCAATAACGTCGCCGAGTACGAGGCGCTCATTCACGGGCTCCGGCTTGCCAAAGAGCTTGGCATCCGCCGGATCTTGTGTTATGGTGACTCAGACTTAGTGGTCCAGCAATCATCCAGCGACTGGGACGCGAAAGATGCAAACATGGCAAGCTACCGTTTCCTCGTGCAGCAACTCAGCGGGTATTTCGAAGGATGCGAGTTCCTTCATGTACCAAGGAATGACAACGACCAAGCAGATGCATTGGCACGAATCGACTCTACCCGCCAAGCAATACCATCTGGGGTCGCCCTTCAACGCCTTCTCAAGCCATCCGTCATGCCCTCGCCAGAAGCAGACTCCATCTTCGTACCGGCTCCTCCCGAAGATGTCGGATCCGACTCCAGAGCCCCGGCAGGCGGCACGAGGATCTCGGCAGATGACTCCGGAGCCGCCAAAGTCGAGGCTAGCCCAGGGACTGCGGAACCCAGCTCGGGGACTGCAGTGGCGGACTCGAAGATTCCAGAACTCGGCCCAAGGACCGCGCCAGTCGGCCTGGGGACTTCATCAACCTAGCAAGCAGCTATTGACTCCAACCCGCCGCCTCCCATCCTAGCCGCCCTCGTCCAAGTCGTAGTTCTGGTAGTCGAAGAAATAGCACCACCCTCATGGGCCCAGCCCATCCTCAAATTCCTGGTGAACAAAGAGCTACCAACTGATGAGACCTCAGCTCGGCAAGTACAACGCCGGGCGGCAGCCTATACCATAGTCAACAGAGAGCTGGTCAGGTGCAGCGTCACTGGTGTCTACCAGCGCTGCGTAGAGCCAGAGCAAGGCCAAGCGATTCTCAAAGACATCCATCAAGGCGAATGCAGCCACCATGCGGCTTCAAGAGCACTCGTCGCCAAAGCCTTTCGACACGGTTTCTTCTGGCCGACTGCCTTGGAAGAGGCCAAGGAGTTGGTCCAAAAATGCAAAGGATGCCAAAAGTTCAGCTCCAAGCCGCACCAACCGGCTTCTGCGCTCAAGACCATCCCCATTGCCTGGCCTTTCACAGTTTGGGGTCTAGACATGGCGGGACCATTCAAGATAGCACGAGGTGGTTTAACTCACCTACTTGTCGCATTGGACAAGTTCACCAAGTGGATAGAAGTGAAGCCAATTAAGAAACTGAACGGTCCGACTGTCGTGACTTTCATCACCGATATCACAATTCGGTACGGCATACCACACAACATCATCACCGACAACGGCACAAATTTTGCCAAAGGCGCCTTGGCCCGTTTCTACACAACACAGGGCATCCGACTGGACCTAGCGTCCGTCGCCCACCCGCAGTCAAACGGCCAAGTGGAGCGAGCAAATGGCCTCATCCTGTCCGGCATCAAGCCTCGGTTGATCGAGCCTCTGGAGCGCTCGGCTGGCTGTTGGCTCGACGAGATGCCAGCCGTCCTCTGGAGTCTGCGCGCGACTTCAAACAAGTCAACCGGCTTCACGCCCTTCTTCCTCGTCCATGGTGCCGAAGCCGTCATCCCAACGGACATAGAGTTCGACTCCCCACGAGTCACCATGTACACCGAGGAGGGAGCAGAAGAAGCACGACAAGACGGTGTCGATCTGCTGGAAGAGGGCCTGCTACTGGCACTCAGCCGGTCCAGCATCTACCAGTAGAGCCTGTGTCGGTACCACAACAGGAAGGTCAGGCCAAGATCTTTCCAAGAAGGCGACCTTGTGCTCCGGCTGATCCAGCGAACAGCCGGCCAGCACAAGCTGTCGGCGCCTTGGGAAGGCCCTTTCATCATCAGCAAAGTACTGGGCAACAATTCCTACTACCTGATCGATGCTCAGAAGCCCCGAGCACGCAAGAGGGACGACTCCGGCAAGGAGACAAAGAGGCCATGGAATGCAAATCTCCTCCGAAGGTTTTACAGCTGATGCAGTATGTACCACGCTACCTTTTGTATTAAAGAACCAAGACTGCGGGCCCCCGAGGCGAGCTCGGGGACTACCCTCTTTTGTCTGTATGATAAAAATTATGACTGCAAGTATGTTACTCCTTTTTATGCCGTTTGGCACCGGGCTCGACAAATCGGCCTGGGGACTTGCCGCCTTGCACTATGAAATGCTTCCTACAGTCGGACAAGTAGTGTGTAAATGCCCAAACCGTCTCCTATTAGAAGCCGCAGCTCGCAGAGCGACTATACGGTGGGCAGCAGTAAGGTAGAATGGGCATTCACATGAAAAATGGCTAAGGACTCAAAGCATAAACCATAGCTCAAGACGGCTTCCAGCCTTTCTCGCAAACCAACTCTCGGATAGTCGAACTGCCGCTTCCTATCCAACTTGCTCAAAAAAATCTTGAAATCGGCTAAGTACTTGCTTTCCCAAAGTAGCCTAGCACTTGATCCAGCAACAGTCCGCAGAGCGGCTGTCCAATTGGCAAGGCAGGCAACTAAGAGAAAGCGACAAAGGAAAAAAGCCAAAAGAACAATGAGCAAGAAAAGATAGATATATATATTTACATAACATAGGCCCTTGGCCGAATTGTCGAGTAGAGGTTCAAAATACACCCCGCGGGTAGAATTGTGCGAATTAACAAGTTCTTCAAAGACTACTGAAGCAGATAAAATAAAAGATACAGCGGCAGCTTAGGAGGCAACAGACGGATTCAGAGGGTCGGAGGAGGCGCCAGCGTCAGGCGTCGGGGCAGCCGGCTGGCTAGTCTCGGCTTGATCACCTCCGGCGGCAGTCAACTCGGTCGCACGCGGCTCGTTGCTGGAGGCGCGGTCGGGCTGAGGCTGGCCGTCTGCTCCGTCTTCTGGTGCCTCCGCCTTGCTTCCATACTCCGCCTCGTCCTCCTCCTCGATGCTGGAACCAATCACCTTCGCCGAGTCTTCGCCGTAGTCTGGGTTCATCCCAAACCACTCCGGCGGTACCTCCTCGCCGTCTTCAGACCGCTCGGGGATGAAGATGCTGGTGTCGGTGTACTCAGCGATCGCCGCAGCACGTTTGACGAGGGCAACTTCTGCAGCCGCCAGCTCCGGTTGGGCCTCCGACCGAAGCTTGGCCAACCGGTCTAGATCCAGCCCTGGGTACCCTGCCTTGACGAACTCCAAGGCCCGGCGCGCTCCAGCCCGGGCCAAAGAGCCCTTCCAGGCCTCAAGACGACCAGCCGCGACCTCTAGCCAGTTGGCCGTCAGGCTGGGGGTGCGCGGAGCCTGCATATCCGGCCAAAGGGCAACAATCTCCTGGGCACCGACGCGCTGAAGCCGGCGCAGCATCCAGTGATCTGGCCGGAGGCGAGCCTCGATGCTCAGGTTGTGCTCGTCAAGAGTTCGGGGGGCATCGGTGGCGATCTCTGCGCCCTCCGCCCTCCGACTTTCACGGTCGGCCTTGATGGCTTGGATGGCGGCCTGCGACTGCCCAGGGAAGAAGTCTGCAAAGACGCAAAGAAATGAGGAAGCTAGTCAACAACCAGGAGTCGGCACGATTTAAATTGGCAGCTCGAAGAAAGAAAATAAAGAGACTCACCATCAACGATGTCTTCAATCTCGTGGAAGTCAGAGGACAGCAGCGCCTCCTTGTCAGACCAGGAGGAGAGCTCGCTCGCGAACTCGGCCAAGAGGGTGGTTTCTGTCTCCTCTGCCTCCCTCTGCGACTTCACAAGCAGCTCCTTCTGCTCTGCCAACTGAGTGGCCAGTAGATCGCGCTCTGTGGCGAGCCTGCTGCACTCCTCCCCTTTGGTGCGCAGGGCGGAGTTGGCTTCGCTCAGCTGCTGTTGAAGAGCAGCGTTGGCTCCTGAAGAAAAGGAAGAAATATAACAGTCGTCAATAAAGTAGGTCGCCAGGGAGATCCGGCCCGACTGCTCAGCAGTCGGCCCGAATCTCGGGGACTACAGCCCGCGGGTGCGCTAGCGCGCCCCCGCGGAGAAGAAAAAAGGACTTACATCGGCTCTCCGCCAAGTCAGCGGTCCGCTTTCCCAGCTCTTCAACGTTACGGTTGAAGGCAATGACTTGGAGGTTATTGTAATCCTGCGACAAGCATTTCAGACAAAGTTAGTACCCAGAAGTTCATCAATTGGAGTTCCGGGCCGCCTGCTCAGCAGCCAGCCCGAAACTCGGGGACTACACCCAGTGGGTGCGCTGGCGCGCCCCCACAGAGAGGAACAAGAAAACAAAGACCAAAGGAAAAAAAACATACCCGGACGGCTGCCCGCGACGCTAGGAACACCTTGGTGCAACTCTGGAGAGCGTCGCCCTCAGCACGGAGCTTCGCCTGGACGTCTAGGAGCGCCCGGTTCAGCGGCCCTGTGCCGCCTCCTCGCACCCACCCAATAGGTGCGGCGCTCGTCGCTTCAGCGTCTAGGGCCGCTGAGCTGGCGGTGCCAGCTTCCAGGGGGCGGGGTGCCGAAGTCGCCATCTCCAGACGATGACGCGTTGGTGAGCCGACTTGGAGGAGTAGCCTCTCCACGGCCTCATCTTCGGTCGGCGGCACCGGAGGGTCCGCTGGCTGCTCGCCTTACGCGCCTTCAGACGGCGGCGGAGGCGGCGGCGGAACGTTCGTGTCCGGAGTAGATGGGTCGCCGTCTTCCCTCTCCTCGACGGGGTTCTCCCCGCCGGCTTCTCTAGTTAGCCCCGTGAACTCCGGAGGCGGTGGCGCAGAGTTCAACGGGGTGACGAGCACTGCCGACTGGCGGCGTGCGGCTTCCTCAGCCCGCTGCTTCGCCGCCGCGGCGGCTTCGGCCTCCGCTAGTTTTTTCTTAGCGGAGGCCTCCGCCCTGTCGGCCTCCATCTTCTCCAGGTGGAGGGTCTCTTCTTCGTTGCGCTTCTCCTATGCATTCCGCTCCATCGCCTCCCGGAGGTCAGCAACGAGGTGAATCCGCCGAGTGGTGGCAGACGTCTCCGCTGACCCTATGACGGAGGCGGCGGTGACCCGCTCAAGAGAGAGGGGAGCCCTAAAGCAAGAGGGGCAAGCAGAGACTCAGACAAATCATGAAGAAAGAATAAAACTTTGAAGACAGAATACTTACGCGGAGACCAACGACGACTTCTTCACTTCCTTATGGAAGCGGATGGCCTTCGCGGCTGCCTTGTCCCGCCGGGTCGCCGCAGCCGAGCCCTTGGGCTTCTTCGGCCGACTGCCGAACAAGGTCGGCACGGCCCTGCGCTTCTTCCTGCCGCCTGGAGTGCCTGACGCGGCAGAAGAGCCCGCGCCAGGCTGGCTGGCTCCTGGCCGATGGCGTGGGGCGACTTCTCCCTCGGCGTTGTCTTCAGGCCAGTCGGCGAAGGTAGCCGAAGGCCTGAAGTCGCCTGCTGTCCCTCCTCCTCCCTCGGTGTCGTCTTCCAGAGCCGCCACCCCCAGATCGGGGTCGTCGACGTCGCTCTCCGCCCGGTTGGCGAGGAACTCACGGGCCGGCCCCGAGGTGCCGGCTGGTGGGTGAAGAAGGGGATTCTAACCAAAGCCGACTGGTCAAAACAAAACTCGGCAAGAAGAAGACAATCTAAAGAAAGAAAAGAAAGGCGACTCACCACGGGCGGGGGGTTGGCGCGGGAGTACAGCTCCTTGCCGAATCGCCAAGCCTGCTGTCCGAGAGTTAGTTCACCATGAAGGCCACCTCTTCGTGAGGCATGTCCTTGGTGCACATCCGACTCGGGTCGCGGTGCCCGCTCATCTGGCATATCATGTGAGGGCGGCCTTGGAGTGAGAGAACTCGGCACGAAACGAAGGCGGCCAGCAGGTCCAGACCAGTCAGACCCTCCGACTGCGTCAGCACTCGGAGTCGTGTGATGGCGCCGGCTCCCGCAGGCGTCAGCGACCTGGCCCGGTACGACCAGTTGGGCAGTCTCCCAGCCGGTGGGCCGGCTTCGAAAGCCGGCAGGTTGACCCAGTCGCCCCTCGTGGCGACGTTCCTGACGTAGGAGTAGGATCTCTGCCACATCTTCACCGACTTTATCAGTGAGATGGAGGGGAAGGGATTGTCGGCCCCTGACCTTCGCACGACGATGAAGGCGCCGCACTGAGCCGGCACGCCCGCGGCCTGGGTGCCGAGCTTGGAGAAGAAGAACTCCCCCCAGAGCTCGAGGGTGGGGAGGACTCCGAGGAAGCCTTCGCACAGGGCCACGAAGGCGGACAGCAGCACCAATGCGTTGGGGGTGAGGTGGTGCGGCTGGAGACCGTAGAACTCCAGAAAGGACCGGAAAAAACTGCTCGCCAGCAGCCCTAGCCCGCGCAGGCAGTGCGAGCGGAAGATGACCCGCTCGCCCTCCTGCGGTGCGGGGGAAATCTCCCCCTCCGGCGCAAGACGCACCTGCATGCGATCCTCGCCGGGAAGCCGACGGGTCCGATGGAGGAACTCAATGTGGTCTTCATGAACTTCGGAACCGTCCCAGGTGCCGGAGCGCACTGGGGGAGGCGCGGCAGCGGAGGGAGAACTCATCACGAGCTGTCGCCGCAGCGTTTGCCGGAGCTTGGGCGTGCGGCGGAGCACAGAAGAGAAGAGGAAGGAGGAGAGCGAGGAGCAGAAAGGAGGAAGAGAACGAGGAGTAGTGGGAAGGAGGGGCGCGCGTGCCCCCCTCTTCCCCCTACTTATAGCCCCGTGGGCTGCAAAGCCGAGGGGGCGGACATGGGGATTTACTTCGCCCACAACCCCATGACCCCCACGATCCATGTAAAGTTACTGCGCACAGTAACTCCACGGGAATCCCAACCGGCCACCGGGGCCGCAGCGGATCCGCTCAGGCGCCGAGGCGTGGTAGTGGCGGGCCCCGCCTATGGGCCTGTCCCGTTGCACGCGTAGGCTGGCAGGATGGCCTGGCCAGATGCCCTCGCGTGACAGGCCAAGAACGGGCGGCGGCCTAGAGGCTCAGCTAGCACGCCACTTAAAATCCCGCCACGACGTTCGAAATACTGAGCAAGTCGGAATTGAGTGAGTCCGAGTTGAGCAAGTCCGACTCCATCTAGGTGGCCCGGCAAAGGTCAATCAAAGACCATGTGTTGAGCACCCGGAAAGAGAAACTGCTGAGGCTTCTCGGCCGATCGTCCGCGGCGCCTCACCAGCTTCAGGGACTACTGTCGGAGTAATGGGCCACGGGTAGGCCAACCCGAGTCCCATAACCTTTCAAGACATCGGGGCAGGCTGCGCCCCTCAAGACCCCAGGGCGAAGAGCCGCCTCCTGAGGAGTCGACGGCAGGGCGGCCGACTGCCCGCTCACGTCCGAGTCCCAGGGACGACTTCTAGAGAAGCCGGCTTTGGGGAGTCGGCCAGCGACTCCAACAAACCCATGACCTCATCGAAGGGGACGGGGCAGGGGCGTGGCTACAGTGAAGCCCACTCCCGCCCCTTACCAAGGGCAGGCATGGCCACAGCACGCCGTACTCGAGAAGATATCCGTGCGGCGTGGCACTGTTGCCCTGCCGGCCCTGACATCAGCACCAGAGTACCGAGTCCTGCACCCACGACAGTTTGTCTGAACGGCCCGGAAGCAGCAGGTCCCACCAGTCAGTGAGACCCTAGGAGACGGCGAGAGGACCGCCAGTCGGATCCGTCAGGAGTCGGCCCGGGGAGTCGGCCGAGCCCTCCCCTGGGCCCCATGCACCATTAATCAAGATGTGATGGGGAGTGGCAATAGTGATCGCCCGCCAGGCGGCGGGACTGTTGCCACGACCCCATGACCAAGCCCGCGTCATCAGAAACACGACTACAGTAATCAGCAGCCGGCAAGACCTGCCAGCGGCGGACACGGCCTGTCGGCTCCGTACCAGACCAGTCGGCGGGGCCTACCAATCGGCGGGCCCCAGCAGTCGGCGGAGAAATCGGATGCCAGAGGCACTGACGGCTGGGCCCGCACCCAGTCGAATTACCATTGTACCCCTGGGGGGTAGGCCTATATAAGCCCCCCAGGGCACCCATGCAAAGGGTTGGAACCCAGTAGCTCTAGACCATACCAGATAGAAGGAGAGAGCTAGCCTTGCCCTCTCCTACCTCTAAGAAACAGCTCAAGGAGCAACCGTGTAAACACTTGGCCATAGTGATCATGCGGAGACCCCGCAGAGCAGCAGTAGGGGTATTATCTCCCCGGAGAGCCCTGAAGCTGGGTAAGATTCGCCGGCGTGCATGTCTTCGCCTCATCCCGTTTCTAAGCACCGGCGACGTTCTACTCGCCCCCACCATGATAAGCCATCCGTTGGCATATGTCGCACCAAACCCCCGACACCTTCGGGTCCATAGTTATTAGCTAGATGGCTTCTTCTCTCTCTTTGATCTTCAATACAAAGTTCTCCTAGATGTTCTTGGAGATCTATTCGATGTAATATTCTTTTGCGGTGTGTTTGCCAAGATCCAATGAATTGTGGATTTATGATCAAGTTTATCTATGAACAATATTTGGTTCTTCTCTAAATTCTTATATGCATGATGTAACATCCCAAATTTTCAATTTGGAATGTTATACATAGGTCATTCATGCATATCATACTTTATTGCATTTCATTCTTGTAATCCTCGAAATCCTAAGCAGCTCAAGGACCATCAGAGAGAGTTGTGGATTTACCCTCGTTCTCATATTTGAGTTTTATCAAATATTGAAACAAGGATCACTTTGGTTTTAATTATTTTTCTCCCCAAAAATATTTCATACTAAAATTTTATGAGTGGAGATCATATGACTTCTCCAAAATAAATGAAATGATGGAGGAAAAATATTAAAATAAATTTGTATTTTTATTTAGGGTTTTATCACTATTTTATTTGAATTAGGAAAAATATGCGTTTTTCAAAATTGCATTAGAGGCTCAAATAAATGTTCGCCTTGTCCGGCATATTTTTAGACGACGGGGAAAATTTATTTCAGGATTTTTGGAGTCTGTTTAGTATTTCTTTTCTTTGTTTTTCTGCGCGTCGGAATTTTTTTTAAAGTCGACCGCCTTACCGGGCCGTGTCCGACTAGGACACTGCACCTGGCTGGCCTTTTTAAGGCCGAGGCCCGAGACGCCCTAGCCCCCAAAACCTAGCGCCCGCCGCCGCCCCAATGCCTCGCCGCCACCTCGCCGCGCCGCCGCCCCGACGTCGCGCCTCCGCCTCACCGCCACCCCGCCGCCCGCTACCGGAGCCCTCCGCCGCTGCTGACGTCCCGATCCGCGAGGTAGCCCTGGGTTTTATTCTAAAAACCGTTCGGTTTTTATACGAAAAACCTAGATGCGTTTTTTAGATCGATTTTTTTCCCGGTTTAGTTATTTAGCGAAAGCCCATTCGTACGTTCGTTTTAACGAACGGTTTTCACCCGTTAACCGCATACAGCGAACGTTCGTTCGTTAGCCTGTTCGTCGGTTTTCTTTTTCCAGGTTTTTTCCACTATTATTTTCGATCATGATTTCTGCCCTATTTTTCGTTTTAGTTTATCTTTTCGCTTGTTTATCGGAATCAGGCGATTCAAGCGCCTAGATCTTCATATCGAAGCCCTCTTTCTGTTTAACCAGCTTGAACAAGATTTTGGTACTTTAAAATTTGACTTTAGTCCACTTTAGTAATCGGGTCTTATTTCTCTCGCAGTTTGAGTTTCATTGCTACGTTTGATTTGATTGTTTTTGCGAACCGGAGTTCTTAAGTTGAACTTTCTGGTTAGATCTTCTTATTTGAGTTTTGACCATGCATCCTTGCTTGATTGCTTATGTTTGCAATTGTTTGTTTGCGATAGAACACCCGGAGTGCGAAGCGTGCTACTACGAGTCTTTAGGATTTGCAGATTGTCAGCAAGGCAAGTAACACTTTGATCATACCCTTTATCACCCAATTTTTATGCATTAGTTCCACTCTTCACACATTGCATGAGTAGGATCTCTTAACATGTCGGTCTGGGAAGTAGATAATGAGGTAGAACCTATTACCTATTTTATTATCAAACCCTTGGGAGTTACTTCTATGTTATGCTTATATTGCCATGCTATGCTCGTAGACGTGGATTGGGTTTGTGTGTATCCATAATAGATGTGAGTTGTTAATTAATGGTTCAACTTAAGGTGGAAACTTTAATAAACATCTGGGTGGATTGCTTGTGGGCACCTGGAGAATCCAGTGTTGTCCTAGGATATCCTGGAGTACCCGTGTGATCGTCCTACGGTCCTCCACCTAGGCTCAAAGGGATAATAAGAGTATTCATGATAGAAACTTCCGTGTGAAGCCACAAGCCATCATGGGCTCTGGCATAGTGGAGTAAGTTGCGTGAGTTCTTGAAGAGGTGGACTAGCAGATGTTGGGGATTGTAGGTGTACCGGTCTAACCGGAGTAAAGAGCAAATGCTTCTGAAAGATTGTCTCTCGGTCATCTGTTTCTCAAACACCATGTAGTGCGAGAAATCCAACGGAGGAGATCGAGTCTTGTGGGGAAAAGTGCGCAAACCTCTACAGAGTGTATAAACTCATCATGGTTAGCCGTGTCCCCGGTTATGGACATCTTGAGTATCTGGCTCTTGGATTATCATATGGATCTCATCACTCTAAATTAATTGGTTGGCTTGATAATTACTTTAATTGGGATTGAGTTGTAGGAACCTTCTCAATATTTTTCAACTACCATGATAGTTAAATAAAATATATTCCTTTGTTTTAGGGAAAAATTGGCTTTATGCAAAACATATTAACCATACAGCCTCCACCAGCCTTATATGCATGTAGCGATAGCTTTTATCTGTTCATTACTCTCATGTGTTACATTGCCAGCATATTCCATGTGCTGGCCCATTTTCGGGCTGCAACGTATCATGTTGCAGACTTTTCAGACGAGGAGTAAGGTGCGATAGGTCGTTTGTCATGCACTGTCAGGACCCCGACTCGATGCCACATAGGTCTAGCATGTAACACCTCATATCACTTTGCGGCCTCACGCACGGTATTCCACGGGTGTCGCCTTACCTTTGCCCGGGACCGTTTGCGCCTTTTGGCACACGTATATGATAGTGTCGCTAGCACCCATATGATAAGGAGCCCGGGCTAACATGGCTAGTCGTAAACCCAAAGTGGCACAGACTTACAGGGACAGGCATCCATGACCCAGCAACGAACGTGTCGGTCATCAGCAAGTGGGTCCGGGCTATAGCACTGGGCTAGCAGGACTCCGGTAAACCGGGCTGTAGCGGGCTAACAGGACTCCGATACTCAATGCGTGACATTTCCCCGAAGGGACAGACACAGGAACGAAGAAGGACACATGCCGGCCAGCCTAAGTGTTCCAGAGCAGTAGCAAGCTACCATGGCTCAGTGGTAACACTAGGAGACATTTCCCGGTAAGAGAGGCTACTAAGGATAAACAACTAGATAGTCAGATCCCACACATACCAAGCATTTCAATCATACACACAATATGCTCGATATGTGCAAATACAACAAGGCATCACATCATGACTCTATGACACAAGTACTTCATTTAAGGCTCAGAGAGCCATACATAACATACACAAAGGTACGGGTCACACGACCCAGCATTCAAGTCATACAGTCATACAAACCAGCAGCGGAAGTAGCTTGTCTGGGTACAGACAACTAGTAAAATAAAAGAGGCTTGGAAAGCCTAGCTATACTACGTGGTCCTTCACAAGCTCAGGATCACCACCTGGGCCTTAGCCTACTCATTGATGTCAACGTCTACGAAGAACCCATCAGAAGGGGTTGCAGCGTCTTCTGTAAAAATGTAAATTATAGCAACATGAGTACAAAGGTACTCAGCAAGACTTACATCAGATCCTACGTACATGCACATTATCAAGAAGGGTTGGTGGAGTTGTTGCAGCAAGCCAGCTTTGACTCTTGGCTAGGCTATCCTACGAGACTCCAACTTGAAATGGTTTTGCGTACACGAGTCCACTACTCACCACTTCAATACACTACCGAGGATCCACCTCCGTCTTCCTACGGAAGAGCCATCCTCGGCACTCACACTTATCTTGAGGCTTTTAATAGTTTCCATTTACTTGTCTATGAACTGTATAGGCAACCAAGTAGTCCTTTACCGCAGACGCGGCTATTCGAATAGATCATGATAACCCTGCAGGGGTGTACTTCTTCATACATGTTTCCACCACTTAGCGTCTGCACACGACATGTGCTCGGCAGACTTCAAGCGAAAGCCGACGTGGGTGTAGACCACGACCTACCTAAACACCTAAGTCTCTAGTCAAGGTTTATCGCCTATCCAGGTTCCATCCGCAGGGAGTCCGGCCGAGGTTTCCCATACGGCCCCGAACGATGTGAACAGGGTTTCCGAGATACCTAACGGGTATTCGGTACACCCGGCCACGTACCTACCGCATCACAGCCCACCCCTATGGTCAGCGCTGTCCACGGCCTCCAGTAGGCTACAAACACCAGAAACTACTTGCAACTCCTGGACAGAGAGCTAGGGTGAATAAGAAGTCGAGCGGGGTCATATTTTAGGGCCCAATACATGGCAGTAGCTGTATCTTAAATCACACATACAGATCTCAGTGCTTAAGGTCGGCTTCAATGAAACAACCCACCATGTACTCCTACATGGCCTCTCATCGATACCTTTACCAAATCGTGTTCACCACACCACTCTCATTACCGACATAATCATTTCACTCTAGCCCATCACCCAGATGAACCAGACCTGACACGACTCTAAGCATAGCAGGCATAGCAAGGTAGGAACAACACATACATATGGCTCAATCAACTCCTACACATGCTAGTGGGTTTCATCTAGTTACTGTGGCAATGACAGGTCATGCAGAGGAAATGGGTTCAACTACCGTAGCACACAGCAGTTTGAAACGCGTTGTCTTAATGCAGTAAAAGAGAGCAGGAGCGAGAACATGGGATTGTATCGATATGATCAAATGGTTGGTTGCTTGCCTGATGGTTCGATGCACTGATACGGTTCTTCGTTAGGGTAATCACGGTACTCCTTGGAGGTAGAACCTGCCGCAAGAACACCGATACACAACCATCACCAAACAATGTGCAGCAATATGATGCATGCATGAAACATGGCAATATGAGTGTATTGGGCTAATGCAACTAAGACCAGAAGGGTTTGAACCAATTTGAATCAAAGATTCAAATTTCAAACTCAAACATGGCCCTTTAAAGTGTTTTTCCTTGTTCTGCATTAAACATCAGGTTAACTTGTTTAATCATGCATGAAAATAGTACAGATGGATAGATTGGATTTTTCTGATCATTTTTCATATATAATTTGTCTGATTTGGAGTTACAGAATAAAAGTTATGAATTTTTGAAGTTTAAACTATATTCTGGAATTTCCTATATTAGATTAATTCCAGAAAATCAATTATTGTGTCAGCCTGACGTCAGTGTGACGTCAGCAGGTCAACGGGACACGTCCGGGTCAAACCTGACAGTGGGTCCCGCGTGTCAGTGTGATTAAGTAAACTAAAATTAATTTAAACTAATCCTAATTAGTTAGCAGGGCTGGGCCCCACCTGTCATAGACTCAGGGGAGTCAACCAGGGCCCACCCGTGGTCAAACCCGGGTCGGCTGCACCGGCGTTTAGCCGCCGGCGAGCCCGACGCGGCGGCGGAAGTGGTTTTGGCCGTTTCGGCCACCAAATGGGTCGCGGAGACTACCGGAGTGGAGCTGAGGACGAGCCGCAGCTCTTGGTGGAGTCCGTTGGGGTCGGGGTGGCCGGAGTTGGCGCCGGCGACGACTTTGGCGGCCACCGGGGTTCGGCCGAAGTCGAACTTGACGCAAGAGGGGTCGGTGAGGTGCGGGGAGTAGCTAGCTAGGTGCTACGTGACGCGGTGAGCATGATGGACACCGTGGAGTGGTCGGAGGGTGACCGGGAGCACGTCGGCCACGAGCTCCACGGTGGTGGGTGCGGTTGAGCTCCGGGAGGTCGCTACACGGCTCGGGAGCAAGAAAAGAAGGGAGGGGAAGATGGCTAAGCTCACATGGAGTTCGACGAAGCCCTTGGTGCGGCCGGGGACGGACCGGAGCGACGACGGCGTTGAAGGGGATCTCCGGCGACGGCGGACTCGGCGAGGTCGGTGCGGTGGACTCGGGCGTTGCGAGCGCTCGGGGCTCGGCTTGCTCGATGAAGTGGACAGCGGCAGAGCTCCTGGACACGACGAGAGGACGCACGGGCGGCGGGGAGCGCGGCTACGATGCAGGCACGGCGGCGGTAGCGTCGGCCATGGCTGGGGGCGCGAGGGGTAGGAGCTGGAGAGGAAAGGGGGTGTCTGGGGGGTTCGGGGGAGAGGGAGAGGGCGATCCATGACGTCACCGGGCGAGGGGAGCGGCGAGGCGGTGAGCAGGTGCGTGGCGCGCGCTGCGGTCGCCGTCGGGCACCTGCCTGCCTGCCTGGCCGGCAAGCAGCTCGCTGGAGCGGCGCTGGGCTGGGCCGGCAGGTGGGCCGGGTGCTGGCGCCAGGTAAGTTTTTCTATTTTTCTCTGTTTTCTGTTTTTTTAATACTTCTGCAACTTTGTTGAATTAAATAAAATACTTAGGCAACTCCTAAAATCACAAAACTACTCCTGGTCCATAGTTGGATTATTTCCAACATGAAACATTTTAGTTTTGAGATATTTGAGCATTTAAATATTTTATATAATTTTAAATGCCCAAATTCAAATATTTATGATTTAAATCAAAAACCCTAAGATGGCCTAGGAAAATGTGCATCACTTTTGGCAGAGGTTCTGAACCAAGACAAAAATGGTGGGCATTTTAGAAGGGCATTTCAGGTTCATTGAAAAAGTTTTTAGTAAACCCTAATTGGTTTCAGAGGGGACTGGGGGTTCTGCCATCCCCATTTCAGGTTTCTGATGAAAGAATAACCATGATGCAACACTATAATGCATGAACTAGCTAGGGTGTGACAACTCACCCCAACTCAAAAGAATCTCGTCCCGAGATTTGGGTTCCTCCGGAAAGAGGGCGGGGTACTCGAGTCGAAGACGATCCTCCCTTTCCCAAGTTGCTTCATCCTCAGAATGGTGCGACCATTGAACTTTGAGAAACTTGATATTATGATGTCGAGTGGTACGCTCGGCCTGATCGAGGATATGAATGGGGTACTCTCGATATGTAAGATTATCTTGGAGATCAAGCGTTTCGTGGTCCACTCCACGGATAGGATCCAAGAAGCAACGCCTGAGTTGAGAAACGTGGAAGACATCATGGACTCTGGAGAGATGCGGAGGTAGTTCCAACTGGTAGGGAACTTCTCCTCGTTTAGCGAGAATGCGAAAAGGTCCAATGTAACGAGGAGCCAATTTGCCTTTGATACCGAAACGATGGGTTCCCTTCAGAGGGGTAACCCGAAGATAAGCCTTCTCGTCAACCTCGAAAGTCATAGCCTTATGTTTTCGGTCATATTGACTCTTCTGACGAGATTGGGCTGTTTTCAACTTTTCACGAACGATGCGAACTTGCTCTTCTGCTTCCTGAATCATATCCGGGCGAAAGAATTGTCTTTCCCCGGTTTCTGACCAGTTAAGGGTTGTTCGACACCGTCGTCCATAGAGAACTTCAAAAGGGGCTTTACCCAAGCTAGATTGATAGCTGTTGTTGTAAGCAAATTCGGCAAATGGAAGGCATTTCTCCCACTCCATTCCGAATGAGATAACAGAGGCTCGAAGCATGTCTTCTAGAATCTGGTTGACGCGTTCCACTTGACCACTCGACTGAGGGTGGAAAGCGGTGCTAAAAGAAAGACGGGTTCCCATAGCATTTTGGAAACTTTCCCAAAATCGAGAGGTGAAAAGACTTCCTTGATCCGAGTTAATTTCCAAAGGAACACCATGGAGAGACACTATTCGGGAGATGTATAAGTCTGCCAACTGACTAGCGGTTATACTCTCACGAACAGGTAAGAAATGAGCTACTTTGGAAAGGTGGTCGACAACGACAAAGATAGCATTATGCCCTCTCTTGGTCCTGGAAAAACCGGTAATGAAATCCATACCAATTTTATCCCATTTCCATTCAGGAATAGCTAGGGGTTGAAGGGTGCCAGCAGGCCGTTGATGCTCTGCTTTTACACGACGACAGACGTCGCAATTAGCAATATACTGAGCAATTTCTCTCTTCATCCTAGTCCACCAGAACCTCTGGCGTAGGTCCTGATACATCTTGGTACTACCGGGATGAATGGTGAGAGGAGATTCATGGGCTTCCTTAAGGATCAACTGCCGTAGATGCTGGTTCTTGGGAACCACTAAACGGTTCTCAAAGTACACAACACCATGATCATTTGTGGAGAAACAACTAGCACTTCCGCTAGCAATGTTCTCCTTGATCTTAGCTATTCCCTTATCTCGCTTCTGGGCAGCGACGATTTGATCCGTAAGAGTAGGTTTCGCCACCAGGGTGGAAAGAAATCCTTGAGGAACAATGTGAAGGTTAAGCTTCCGAAATTCCTCATGGAGAAGCGGTTGACTTTGTTGTAACATCAGGTTGTTACAATAAGATTTACGACTTAGCGCATCAGCCATGACATTGGCTTTCCCTGGGGTGTAAGTTATTCCTAAGTCGAAATCTGTGATCAACTCAACCCAACGTCTTTGCCTGAGATTCAAATCCGGTTGGGTGAAGATGTACTTCAGACTTTGGTGATCAGTGAATATTTCGCAACGATTCCCAAGAAGGTAATGTCGCCAGGTTTTAAGTGCATAGACTATGGCTGCAAGCTCTAGATCATGAGTAGGATAATTCTCCTCATGTGGGTGCAATTGCCGTGAGGCGTAGGCAATTACGTGTCGATCTTGCATGAGAATGCAACCTAGTCCTTGTCGCGAGGCGTCGCAGTAGATAACAAAGTCCTTAGAGAAGTCTGGCGGTACCAGTACGGGAGCAGAAGTCAGGCGTCTTTTCAGTTCCTGAAAGCTGTGCTCACATTGTGGAGTCCATTCGAACTTTTTATCTTTCTTGAGGAGTTCGGTTAGAGGTTTAGCAACTTTGGAGAAATTTTCGACAAAGCGACGGCAATAGCTCGCTAAGCCCAGAAAACTCCGAACTTGCTTGACCGATTCAGGTGGAGTCCAATTAAGGACGGCTTGAACTCGCTCAGGGTTAACAGCAATACCTTTACCAGATATTACATGACCCAGATAGGTCACTTCTGACAACCAAAATTCACATTTAGAAAACTTGGCATAAAGGCGATGCTCTCGAAGTTTGTTCAACACTAGCCTTAGATGTTTGGCATGTTCTTCCTCGTTCTTGGAGTAGATGAGTATATCATCGAGGTAAACAATGACGAATTTATCCAAATACTCCATGAAGATTGAGTTCATTAACCGAGAAAAGGTGGCTGGAGCGTTGGTTAAACCGAAGGACATGATGGTGTACTCGTATTGGCCATAACGAGTAACAAAGGCCGTTTTAGGAATGTCCCCGTTCCTGATTTTGATTTGATGGTAGCCTAACCTCAAATCCATTTTGGAGAAGATTGAGGATCCAGCGAGCTGATCATATAGGTCGTTGATCCTGGGGAGCGGATATTTGTTCTTGATTGTGACCAAATTGACAGGTCGATAATCTACAACCATCCGGTCCGTACCATCCTTCTTCTTGACGAAGAGGACGGGGCAAGCCCACGGAGATGAACTAGGTCGGATGAAACCCTTTTTCAAGGACTCATCGAGTTGTTTCTTAAGCTCGGCTAGTTCTAGTGGTGCCATCTTATAGGGTCTTCTAGCAATCGGAACGGTTCCTGGAATGAGGTCTATTACGAACTCCACATCCCTGTCAGGTGGAACACCTGGCAATTCCTATGGGAAGACATCCGGGAAGTCACGGACTACCGGGACGTCCTCAAGGTCTGGCAAAGGGCTGGCGTTAAGAGAATATAACCGTCGCTTGGCTATTCGGGTCAAGACATTGACTATCTTCCCCGAAGGATGAGTGAGTTGAACAGTCCTAGAGAAGCAATCAATTTTGGCATGATGAGCTGACATCCAGTCCATACCCAAAATGATATTAATATCTGAAAATTTGAGAGCTATCAAAGATGCAAGGAAAACAAGTCTGTCGACTTGGATTTCATTTCCATAACTTACCCTGGAGGTCTGCCATCTAGAACCGGGAGTAGAAATTTCCATAGTGGATGGCATGTCACAGAATGCGGTGTTATGCAAACGAGCATAGTTCTCGGATATAAATGAATGAGAGGCTCCTGTATCGAAAAGAACAGATGCCGGGTGGCAATTAACAAGGAGCGTACCGAGAACGACGTTGGGATCCTCTTGAGCTTCTTCGGCAGAGATACAGTTGACGTGGCCACGTGTAGCGGTGGCCGGCTTGGCGTGGAACACTTTCCCTGTCGGCTTGCCACGGCCAACAGCTTTAGCAGGTTGGTTGGGGTTGGTCTGGGGACACTCACGCATATAGTGGCCAGATTCCCCACACTTGAAACAAGTCACGGAACTGGTACGTGGAGGAGCACTGTTGGTTGGACCACCATAGGGCTTGGCTGGTGCAGACTGTTGAACGGGGCGAGGCGCCTGGAAGGATGGCCTCGGTGTGAACCTGGGTGGCAGGGCAGTGTTGGGCACCCACACGCGGCGCTTCTGAGGACCAGCACCGAATGAGGAACCCACGTCACGGCCATGCTTGCGTGTTGCGTCATAATCAGTCTGACCAGTCTCAGCACTGATGGCCTTGTTAACAAGCTTCTGAAAAGATGTGCACTCATGCAGACGGAGGTCGCGGCGAAGCTCAGGACTAAGCCCCTTACGGAACCTTGCTTGCTTCTTGGCATCGGTAGAAACTTCCTCAGTTGCATATCGTGCGAGGTTACCAAACTCCCTGCTATAAGCATCCACAGAGAGTCGGCCTTGGGTGAAATTGCAAAATTCCTCACGTTTACGGTCCATGAGACCCTCCGGAATGTGATGTTCACGGAAAGCCTCGCTGAATTCAGCCCAAGTAGTGACATGGCCCGCTGGGCGCATAGCTCCATAATTCTCCCACCAGAGACTGGCGGGGCCTTCAAGATGATATGCAGCAAAGGTGACCTTGTCAGCCTCAGCTACTAGCGCAGAACGCAGTTTGTGAGAAATACTGCGAAGCCAGTCGTCAGCGTCGAGAGGCTCGACGGAGTGGTGGAACGTGGGTGGATGTAACTTGATGAAATCACTGAGTGACACCACGTTAGTCCTCTGATGGTGTGCTGTGTTCTGTTCAATACGCTCCAACAAACGGTTGGTCTCCCGCTTGTTTCTTTCGGCTTCCATCATAACCTCGGCTAGGGAAGGAGGATGAGGCAGATTTGCATTCCTGACTTCACTGCCTTCGGCCTGCTCTTGAGGAGCAGGGTTAGTGCGCGTGTTGACCATCCTAGGTAAACAAGACAATGATTTAGTCAGAATGATAAGATTCCGACATAGAATACAGAATGTAAGGAGTAACTCGGAATGCAAGATGATCATCCGTATGACATGATAGATACAGAAACTGCTTCTCTATTCCATCGTCATACACACCATACAAGGTTTAGTACAAGACCAAACAAGGTACTATTACGGTGAAAAGAGGATTACATCTCATCGGAGGCATCCCAAGCTCCTATACATTATTTTTGTACACCTCCGGAAAGAGGTACAAACTAGGTCATATCCCACGAGTCACGCAGGACGATAGACGACACAGCTAGAACGAACTGGTGATACTACCACTAACTCAGACCGATCCGTAGTAGTCCTCGTAGAAATCTCCTCCATAGCCTGGAAGCTCAACATGATCATCCGGGAACAGACGATCCCGCGGAGCTTGAGGACCATAGGGGCTAGGATGAGGTCTTGGACCAACAGACGGTGGCCTGCGGGGACCGCGAGGTGGGGTGATGCCTCCTACATCATGCCAACCCATCACGTCTGGCAGAGCAGATCTCACAGGATAGAGATCGCGCATATCCGAATATCCAGCTTGCACCGCCGGTGCAAACCGAGTCAACGTGGCCCAATGGTCAGCACGGGTATTGAAAAGCTCTGGCCTCAAGGCCCGATTTTCACGGTCCTTATCCTCGAGCATCTCAGCAGTAGTGCGAGTCCGTGAATCCTCCTGAGTGGGGTCAGCATAGATAGCCTGGAGATACCCTTGTGCTCCCGGAAGTGATCCTGGCATATACCGAAAATCAGAGTCCCGAAATAGGCCAGACCTGACTCGCATGATGGTCATCATAGAGTAGGCGGCGTCCTGCACAGCCATCTCAATAGTAACCCCAAGTCCATAGGAGCAGTGAAGGGGCTCGGTGGATCCAGGATAAGATGGAAATATCCTGACAGTGCAAAGATACTGGCTTTGATTAAAGTCTCGGAATTGCTCTTCGACCGTGTACTCAGGATACCAACGGTATCCAGCCTCAGTCATTACCCTGACCAACATGGCAGTATGGCCGGGTACATCTAGGCATCGAGTCAGGCGAACCACTTGATTAAGGTCGCGAGTGGCCATCTGAAAGCACAACCATAATGCAAAGGCATTAGAATTTCTAGCAAAATTTTGGCAGCATAACAACTGTAAATGCTCAAGAAGGATTTTGAGACATTTGACAAAGGATTTCATACACACTCAACATCATCATATCAAAGTTCTGAGTCCATCCTAACAACATAATGTGACAGTAGAACTGAACTAGGCTTGTATCCATCCAACCTATAAGGTACTACTGATTAGTAACACGTGATCCTAATAGAGAGAATAGATCCTAATTCCTTAACCCCCGGTGGAAGAATAGACTGACTCAGATCAGAATGTCATAAGATAAAGGAGTAAAAAGAGCCTTACGTTCCAACCCACAAACAATTCCCCTACATATAACTAAAGAATTTCTAGACTCAACATCGACCAGTTTGGCTTGGAGAACCTACAGGCAGTCCGGCTCTGATACCAACGCTGTCAGGACCCCGACTCGATGCCACATAGGTCTAGCATGTAACACCTCATATCACTTTGCGGCCTCACGCACGGTATTCCACGGGTGTCGCCTTACCTTTGCCCGGGACCGTTTGCGCCTTTTGGCACACGTATATGATAGTGTCGCTAGCACCCATATGATAAGGAGCCCGGGCTAACATGGCTAGTCGTAAACCCAAAGTGGCACAGACTTACAGGGACAGGCATCCATGACCCAGCAACGAACGTGTCGGTCATCAGCAAGTGGGTCCGGGCTGTAGCACTGGGCTAGCAGGACTCCGGTAAACCGGGCTATAGTGGGCTAACAGGACTCCGGTACTCAATGCGTGACATTTCCCCGAAGGGACAGACACAGGAACGAAGAAGGACACATGCCGGCCAGCCTAAGTGTTCCAGAGCAGTAGCAAGCTACCATGGCTCAGTGGTAACACTAGGAGACATTTCTCGGTAAGAGAGGCTACTAAGCATAAACAACTAGATAGTCAGATCCCACACATACCAAGCATTTCAATCATACACACAATATGCTCGATATGTGCAAATACAACAAGGCATCACAACATGACTCTATGACACAAGTACTTTATTTAAGGCTCACAGAGCCATACATAACATACACAAAGGTACGGGTCACACGACCCAGCATTCAAGTCATACAGTCATACAAACCAGCAGCGAAAGTAGCTTGTCTGGGTACAGACAACTAGTAAAATAAAAGAGGCTTGGAAAGCCTAGCTATACTACGTGGTCCTTCACAAGCTCAGGATCACCACCTGGACCTTAGCCTACTCATTGATGTCAACGTCTACGAAGAACCCATCAGAAGGGGTTGCAGCGTCTTCTATAAAAATGTAAATTATAGCAACATGAGTACAAAGGTACTCAGCAAGACTTACATCAGATCCTACATACATGCACATTATCAAGAAGGGTTGGTGGAGTTGTTGCAGCAAGCCAGCTTTGACTCTTGGCTAGGCTATCCTACGAGACTCCAACTTGAAATGGTTTTGCGTACACGAGTCCACTACTCACCACTTCAATACACTACCGAGGATCCACCTCCGTCTTCCTACGGAAGAGCCATCCTCGGCACTCACACTTATCTTGAGGCTTTTAATAGTTTCCATTTACTTGTCTATGAACTGTATAGGCAACCAAGTAGTCCTTTACCGCGGACGCGGCTATTCGAATAGATCATGATAACCCTGCAGGGGTGTACTTCTTCATACATGTTTCCACCACTTAGCGTCTGCACACGACATGTGCTCGGCAGACTTCAAGCGAAAGCCGACGTGGGTGTAGACCACGACCTACCTAAACACCTAAGTCTCTAGTCCAGGTTTATCTCCTATCCAGGTTCCATCCGCAGGGAGTCCGGCCGAGGTTTCCCATACGGCCCCGAACGATGTGAACAGGGTTTTCGAGATACCTAACGGGTATTCGGTACACCCGGCCACGTACCTACCGCATCACAGCCCACCCCTACGGTCAGCGATGTCCACGGCCTCCAGTAGGCTACAAACACCAGAAACTACTTGCAACTCCTGGACAGAGAGCTAGGGTGAATAAGAAGTCGAGCGGGGTCATATTTCAGGGCCCAATGCATGGCCGTAGCTGTATCTTAAATCACACATACAGATCTCAGTGCTTAAGGTCGGCTTCAATGAAACAACCCACCATGTACTCCTACATGGCCTCTCATCGATACCTTTACCAAATCGTGTTCACCACACCACTCTCATTACCGACATAATCATTTCACTCTAGCCCATCACCCAGATGAACCAGACCTGACACGACTCTAAGCATAGCAGGCATAGCAAGGTAGGAACAACACATACATATGGCTCAATCAACTCCTACACATGCTAGTGGGTTTCATCTAGTTACTGTGGCAATGACAGGTCATGCAGAGGAAATGGGTTCAACTACCATAGCACACAGCAGTTTGAAACGCGTTGTCTTAATGCAGTAAAAGAGAGCAGGAGCGAGAACATGGGATTGTATCGATATGATCAAATGGTTGGTTGCTTGCCTGATGGTTCGATGCACTGATACGGTTCTTCGTTAGGGTAATCACGGTACTCCTCGGAGGCAGAACCTGCCGCAAGAACACCGATACACAACCATCACCAAACAATGTGCAGCATTATGATGCATGCATGAAACATGGCAATATGAGTGTATTGGGCTAATGCAACTAAGACCAGAAGGGTTTGAACCAATTTGAATCAAAGATTCAAATTTCAAACTCAAACATGGCCCTTTAAAGTGTTTTTCCTTGTTCTGCATTAAACATCAGGTTAACTTGTTTAATCATGCATGAAAATAGTACAGATGGATAGATTGGATTTTTCTGATCATTTTTCATATATAATTTGTCTGATTTGGAGTTACAGAATAAAAGTTATGAATTTTTGAAGTTTAAACTATATTCTGGAATTTCCTATATTAGATTAATTCCAGAAAATCAATTATTGCGTCAGCCTGACGTCAGTGTGACGTCAGCAGGTCAACAGGACACGTCCGGGTCAAACCTGACAGTGGGTCCCGCATGTCAGTGTGATTAATTAAACTAAAATTAATTTAAATAATCCTAATTAGTTAGCAGGGCTGGGCCCCATCTGTCATAGACTCAGGGGAGTCAACCAGGGCCCACCCGTGGTCAAACCCGGGTCGGCTGCACCGGCGTTTAGCCGCCGGCGAGCCCGACGCGGCGGCGGAAGTGGTTTTGGCCGTTTCGGCCACCAAATGGGTCGCGGAGACCACCGGAGTGGAGCTGAGGACGAGCCGCAGCTCTTGGTGGAGTCCGTTGGGGTCGGGGTGGCCGGAGTTGGCGCCGGCGATGACTTTGGCGGCCACCGGGGTTCGGCCGAAGTCGAACTTGACGCAAGAGGGGTCGGTGAGGTGCGGGGAGTAGCTAGCTAGGTGCTACGTGACGCGGTGAGCATGATGGACACCGTGGAGTGGTCGGAGGGTGACCGGGAGCACGTCGGCGACGAGCTCCACGGTGGTGGGTGCGGTTGAGCTCCGGGAGGTCGCTACACGGCTCGGGAGCAAGAAAAGAAGGGAGGGGAAGATGGCTAAGCTCACAGGGAGTTCGACGAAGCCCTTGGTGCAGCCGGGGACGGACCGGAGCGACGACGGCGTTGAAGGGGATCTCCAGCGACGGCGGACTCGGCGAGGTCGGTGCGGTGGACTCGGGCGTTGCGAGCGCTCGGGGCTCGGCTTGCTCGATGAAGTGGACAGCGGCGGAGCTCCTGGACACGACGAGAGGACGCATGGGCGGCGGGGAGCGCGGCTATGACGCAGGCACGGCGGCGGTAGCGGCGGCCATGGCTGGGGGGCGCGAGGGGGAGGAGCTGGAGAGGAAAGGGGGTGTCTGGGGGGTTCGGGGGAGAGGGAGAGGGCGATCCACGACGTCACCGGGCGAGGGGAGCGGCGAGGCGGTGAGCAGGTGCGTGGCGCGCGCTGCGGTCGCCGTCGGGCACCTGCCTGCCTGCCTGGCCGGCAAGCAGCTCGCTGGAGCGGCGCTGGGCTGGGCCGGCAGGTGGGCCGGGTGCTGGCGCCAGGTAAGTTTTTCTATTTTTCTCTGTTTTCTATTTTTTTAATACTTCTGCAACTTTGTTGAATTAAATAAAATACTTAGGCAACTCCTAAAATCACCAAACTACTCCTGGTCCATAGTTGGATTATTTCCAACATGAAACATTTTAGTTTGGAGATATTTGAGCATTTAAATATTTTATATAATTTTAAATGCCCAAATTCAAATATTTATGACTTAATCAAAAACCCTAAGATGCCCTAGGAAAATGTGCATCACTTTTGGCAGAGGTTCTGAACCAAGACAAAAATGGTGGGCATTTTAGAAGGGCATTTCAGGTTCATTGAAAAAGTTTTTAGTAAACCCTAATTGGTTTCAGAGGGGACTGGGGGTTCTGCCATCCCCATTTTAGGTTTCTGATGAAAGAATAACCATGATACAACACTCTAATGCATGAACTAGCTAGGGTGTGACATGCACTCAGCTATGCCGTTGGAGTTGATGGACTCAATTTATCTTCCAAGCCTTCCGTTGTTATCATATTAGATGGCCTTAAGCCATATTTATTGTAATAAGTTCTCTCTTGAGACATTCGATGTAATAAGTGTGTGATTGCCACTCTGTTATAAATCCTTCGGGTACTGTGTGTGTCAGCATTACTGATCCAGGGATGACACTGAAGCACAGAGACTTGACCGTTTGAGGTCAGGTCGTTACAAGATGGTATCAGAGCCAAGTTGAATGTAGGACACGACCACTAAGAAAAGCCATAGTTCACTCTTCTCTACTTATTTCTGACTCCTCTCCATTTTCTACTCTTTAGGATGGCTGATACGAGGAACAAGTTTGCACAACCAGATGAAGACACACCTTTTGGACGACACTTGAAGGAAGTCACTAAGTACCTGAACATTGGAATACCAAGCTTCACCGGGACCTACACCGCCACTTTTCCAGAAGAGGAGCGATGTTTGATTCGAGTTCAAGTTCCAGGAAGGACGTTCCCGCCAGTCACCAAACCCATAGAGTTTTACTTTGATGCACCCACCTGGAGTCTAGGCAAGAGTATGGCAGCCCACATCGCTATAGGACACATTGGCGAAGTTTACCACAAGGAGATAAAGGACACTATATACCAGATATGTGGGCGCAGAGATGAGCAATGGGAGATGGTCAACACCAGGAAGGACAGGTCCATTCCAGCATTCATCCAGGAATTAAACCACCACATATGTCGCCAAGAGAACCAGACGTGCGCAAGCATGATAGATTTGAAGAAGGCGATGATCAGGATCACGGAGCTAGAAGAGGAGCTTAAGTCTACACGCCATGGATATGAGGAGGAAATGATGATACTGGTGGAGAGGAATGACGATATGACCAGGAAGCTAGGAGTTTTTATGGGAGACCCCGCGTGAGGAGGAGGAGACGACGAACCCAAGGAGATTCGTTCTGAAGACTACATCATCATAGACGACACCAACTTCGACATGGATAGTAGTGATGATGACTATGAAGACGAAGCTGGAGCGAATATCATGGAGTCTTCCACTGATAAAATTTCTAGTAGACCACCATACTATTAGTAGTACCCCCCATGTAAATATTAGTAGTCTGAGCACTGTAACAATAGTTAGACCGATTGTATGCCCTTGCTTGATTGATTGAGTGATATGATATGATTGTGTTTCTCTCATGTGCATATGGGTAGTGTCTTCTCATTATACCTCATTCTATTCTAATCTCTTCCCTCTAAACCCATCAGATGCCTCCGAGACGTGTCCTCGGTTTTGCTTTCCCACCGGAGCTCACTCAGTTGATCCAGCAGTAGAATGCCTTGATGCAGTTGTTAGTTAAGAACCAAGGCAACAACAACAACAACAACAATAACAACCCACCGCAACCACCACCAGTTGACAACTTAGCCCATTTCTGAGGCTGCAGCCGCCGGTGTTTTCCAGTAGCACCGAGCTAATAGTTGCTGATGATTGGATGCGCGGGATTGGAAGGGATTTGATCACCGCAGGTTGCACATATGCTAAGAAGGTGTGTTTTGCCGCTCACCAATTGGATGGACCAGCAGCCGCATGGTGGGAGAATTACACAACCACTTTTCCTGTAGCCTATGTCACTTGGGAGCAGTTTCAGCAAGCATTCCGCACAGCCCACGTATCCACTGGAGCTATGAGCATGCAGAAGCGTGACTTTCGCAACTTACGCCAAGGGAACCATAGTGTAGGCCAGTACGTCGAGGAGTTTAGTAAGTTATCCCGCTATGCTCCAGATGATGTGGCCACAGATGCCTCGAAACAGGAGAAGTTTATGGAAAGGCTGAATGATGAGATGAGTATGCAGTTAATGGTGCCAACATTTAACAACAACCAGGAGTTGGTAGATAAAGTTCTCCTGGTCGAAGGGAAGCAGCAACAGATAGAGAGCCGCAAGAGGAAATATGGACAAGGGAAGTACAATTCAGGAGCTCAGCAGAAGCCTCGCTTTACTCCGAACTCGGGAGGGCTTACCCATAACCATGGAGGCCACACTCACAATGGAGGAAGTACCCATAATCATATTGGCCCAAGGAATGGGAATGGGAATGGAGCAAGCAGCAATCAAAACCGTTCCAATCCAGCCACACCCGCCAAGAGGGATCTAAACCACGTTACTTGTTTAAAGTGCGGGAAGACTGGACACTATGCCACGGAGTGCCCTGAAGCGAAGAATGGAAATGGTAATGGGAGCTCTGGGAAGAAGCCCAATCCATTTAACAAAGGACAAGTGAACCACGTGAATGTGGAGGAGGTTGAAGAGCAACCGGATGCAGTTATCGGTAAGTTTTTAGTTAAGTTGTTTACTACAATCGTTCTTTTTGATACTGGTGCATCGCATTCATACATATCAAGGGGATTTGTGGATAAGTATAAGTTGCCCACTAGATTTCTTAAGACACCTATGCTAGTAACCTCACCCGGAGCCGAGTATATGGCAAGCAGTGGATGTTTTCAGATGCCATTAACCATAGGTAGTCATGTTTTCCCCTCTGACTTGATAATTCTGGAGTTGCAAGGATTGGATGTTATACTAGGAATGGATTGGCTGTCGATGTATGGAGGAAACATCGATTGTGCCAGTAAGTCAATTCTGCTTACTACCCCGGAGGGAAAAAGGATCAAGTATGTATCCACGCATGAGCCAAGGAGAACCCAAGTACATTCTCTCACGGGAGTTGTTCAGGAGGAAGTGCCTGTTGTGATGGATTACCCAGATGTATTTCCGGAGGAGTTACCAGGCATGCCGCCAGATCGAGACATCGAGGTTTTTATAGAGTTGTTGCCAGGCACCGGGCCTATATCAAAGAGACCATACCGGATGCCCGCGAATGATCTAGAGGAGATCAAGAAACAGATTAAGGAGTTATTGGAGAAAGGTTACATCCGATGGAGTTCATCACCATGGGGAGCCCCAGTGCTATTGGTTGAGAAGAAGGATAAATCTCTAAGAATGGTTGTTGATTATCGGGCGTTGAATGAAGTGACAATCAAGAACAAGTACCCACTGCCAATGATCAATGACCTGTTTGACCAGCTGCAAGGAGCTAAAGTGTTTTCGAAGATGGACCTACGATCAGGTTACCACCAGCTGAAGATTCGAGAAAAGGATATACCTAAGACAGCTTTTACCACAAGGTATGGGCTTTATGAGTATACGGTTATGTCATTTGGATTGACTAATGCCCCTGCCAATTTCATGAGTATGATAAATAAGGTGTTCATGGAGTTCTTGGATAAGTTTGTCGTGGTGTTCATTGATGATATTTTAGTATACTAAAAAATGAAGAGGAACAAAAGGAGCATTTGTGCTTAGTTCTCGAGAAACTCAGGGAGCATCAGCTGTATGCCAAGTTCAGCAAATGTGAGTTTTGATTGAAGGAAGCTGGATTTCTTGGACATGTTATATTAGGAGAAGGTATATCAGTAGACCCCACCAAAATTCAGTCGGTCACTGAGTGGTTGGCACCCACCTTCGTTGGAGAGATCCGCAGTTTTCTTGGACTCGCGGGATACTATCGGTGATTCATTGAAAATTTCTCTAAGATTGCGAAGCCTATGACGACGTTGTTGAAGAAGGACACCAAGTTCCACTGGACTGAGGAATGTCAAGCTAGTTTCCAGGAGTTGAAGTAACGTTTGACTACAACCCTAGTGTTGATCCTGCCGGATATACGCAAGGATTTCCAAGTGTATTGCAACGCCTCTCGCTTTGGACTTGGAGGAGTACTTATACAAGAGGGAAGAGTTGTTTCATATGCCTCACGACAACTTCGACCGCATGAGTTGAATTATGCCACACATGACTTGGAGTTGGCAGCCGTAGTACATGCACTCAAGACTTGGAGACATTTTCTTATTGGGAACCATTGTGATGTGTACACGGATTATAAGAGTTTGAAGTACATTTTTACACAGAAGGAGTTGAACCTCAGGCAAAGGAGATGGTTGGAGCTTATAAAGGATTATGATATGAAGTTGCACTATCATCCGGGAAAGGCCAATGTCGTAGCAGACGCTTTGAGCCGAAAGAGTTATGCCAATACCTTAGTAACAGGAGGATTGCCAAAGGAGTTAGCAGAAGATTTCAGGGAGCTATGTTTAGAGATTGTTCCCAAAGGCTTTCTTACAACCATGGAAGTTCAGTCGACATTGTTGGGAAAGATTCGAGAAGCCCAGAAGGATGACAAAGAAATTTTAGAGATAAAGGAGAAGATGAGTGAAGGCAAAGCCAAAGGTTTTCGTGAGGATGAGCACGACACCTTGTGGTTTGAGGACCATATTTTTGTGCCCAATAATGCCGAGATTAGAAAGTTTATATTACAGGAAGCTCACGACTCACCATACTCGATACACCCCGGAAACACCAAGATGTATTTGGATTTGAAGGAGCGTTTTTGGTGGACTGGAATGAAGAAGGATATTGCTGAGTATGTAGCATATGTGATGTACGTCAGAGAGTGAAGGCCGAATGTCACAACCTAGCTAGTCATGCATTAGAGTGTTGCATCATGTTTACTCTTTCATCAGAAACTTGAAATGGGGATGACAGAACCCCCAGTCCCCTCTGAAACCAACTAAGGTTTACTAAAATAATTTTCAATGAACCTGAAATGCCCTTCTAAAATGCCCATCATTTTTGTCTTGGTTCAGAACCTCTGCCAAAAGTGGTGCACATTTTCCTCGGCCATCTTAGGGTTTTTGAATTAATTCATAAATATTTGAATTTGGGCATTTAAAATTATATAAAATATTTAAATGCTCAAATACCTCCAAACTAAAATGTTTCATGTTGGAAATAATCCAACTATGGGCCAGGAATAGTTTGGTGATTTTTGAACTTGCCTAGGTATTTTATTTAATTCAACAAAGTTGCAGATATATGAAATAAAACAAAAAAACAGAAAAATATATAACAGGAGGAGCTTACCTGGGCTCCTCCACTGTGCGGCCCAGCCAGCTGGCCGGCCCAGCCAGCAGCGGCCCAGCCCACCACTGCAGCTCTCCGTCGTCTTCCTCCCCTCGCCCCGAAGCTGCTGCGTGCTCGCGCGCGCACGGCCGCGCGGCCACCTCCTGCTTGCCGACGCGCTCCTGGCCGCGTGGACGACTTCCGCAGGCCGTCCCGATCCCCCCCTGCTCTCTCTCACTCTCCCCCGGCTCTCCCCTCCTCTCCCTCGCTCTCTCTCTCGCTCGGCCGAACACCACACTCGCCGCCGTTCGCCATAGCAGCCATCTCCGACCACCCCTCGCTCCCCCGACTAGCTCAGGAGCTCCGCCTCGACTCCCTCTTCCTCCCCACCGCGCCACAGCTCCCCGGAAGCCCTGCATCGCCGCCACGTCGCCGTTCCCCTCTTTGGGCTCCGACCACCGTCGCCGTCGAATTCGCCGTCTCCAGTGCGTCCCCGAGCCCGCTTCGACGCCCACTACAACCGCGGTGAGCTACGCCACCGTTTCCCCCTCTCCTTCCCCTCGTTCCCTCACCGTAGCCACCTCCCCACCACGGCCGAACCTCCGCCGTCGCCGAGCTCGCCGTCGACGCAGCTCCGGTGACCATTTGGTCACCCCGGCGAGTCCAACAAGTTCGCAAGACCCCGTAGAGCATCCCTAGCGCCTCGCTTTGCTCGACTTCGAGCTCCAGCACCGTTCCCGTGCATGACCGAACCCCGGCGGCCGCAGCCGAGCTCGCCGCCGTCGACTCCGGCCACCCCGACCCCAACGGGCTCCGCCAAGAGCTACGGGTTGGCCTCAGCTCCACTCCGGTGGTCTCCGCAGTCCGTTTGGTGGCCGAAATGACCAAAACCACTTCCGCCGCCGCGTCGGGCTCGCCGGCGGCTAAACGCCGGTGCAGCCGACTCGGGTTTGACCACGGGTGGGCCCTGGTTGACTCCCCTGAGTCAATGACAGGTGGGGCCCAGCCCTGTTAATTAAACAGGATTAGTTTTAATTAAGTTTTAATTAAAATAATCACCCTGACATGCGGGACCCACTGTCAGGTTTGACCTGGACCAGTTCCGTTGACCTGCTGACGTCACACTGACGTCAGGCTGATGCAGTAATTGATTTTCTGGATTTAATTTAAATCAGGAAATTCCAGAATATTATTTAAACTTCAAAAATTCATAACTTTTATCCTGTAACTCCAAATTGGACAAATTATATATGAAAAATGATCAGAAAAATCCAATCTATCCATCTGTACTATTTTCATGCATGATCAAACAAGTTAAATTGATGTTTTAAGCAGAACAAGAAAAGGCACTTTAAAAGGCCATATTTGAATTTGGAATTTGAATCTTTGATTCAAATTTGTTCAAACCCTTCTGGCTTTAGTTGCATTAGCCCAATACACTCATATTGCCATGTTTCATGCATGCATCATATTGTTGCACATTGTTTGGTGATGCTTGTGTATCAATGCCCTTTGCGACAGGTTCTGTCCACGAGGAGTACCGTGATTACCCTAACGAAGAACCGTATCCGTGCATCGAACCATCAGGCAAGCAACCAACCATTTGATCATATCGATACAATCCCATGTTCTCGCTCCTGCTCTCTTTTACTGCATTAAGACAACGCGTTTCAAACTGCTGTGTGCTACGGTAGTTGAACCCATTTCCTCTGCATGACCTGTCATTGCCACAGTAACTAGATGAAACCCACTAGCATGTGTAGGAGTTGTTTGAGCCATATGTATGTGTTGTTCCTACCTTGCTATGCCTGCTATGCTTAGAGTCGTGTCAGGTCTGGTTCATCTGGGTGATGGGCTAGAGTGAAATGTTTATCTCGGTAATGAGAGTGGTGTGGTGAACACGATTTGGTAAAGGTATCGATGAAAGGCCATGTAGGAGTACATGGTGGGTTGTTTCATTGAAGCCGACCTTAAGCACTGAGATCTGTATGCGTGATTTAAGATACAGCTACTACCATGCATTGGGCCCTGAAATATGACCCCGCTCGGCTTCTTATTCACCCTAGCTCTCTGTCCAGGAGTTGCAAGTAGTTTCTGGTGTTTGTAGCCTACTGGAGGCCGTGGACAGCGCTGACCGTAGGGGTGGGCTGTGATGCGGTAGGTACGTGGCACGGTGTACCGAATACCCGTTAGGTATCTCGGGAACCCTGTTCACATCGTTCGGGGCCGTATGGGAAACCCCGGCCGGACTCCCTGCGGATGGAACCTGAATAGGCGATAAACCTGGACTAGAAGCTTAAGTGTTTAGGTAGGTCGTGGTCTACACCCACGTCGGCTTTCGCTTGAAGTCTGCCGAGCACATGTCGTGTGCAGACGCTAAGTGGTGGAAACATGTATGAAGAAGTACACCCCTGCAGGGTTATCATAATCTATTTGAATAGCCGCGTCCGCGGTAAAGGACTACTTGGTTGCCTATACAGTTCATAGACAAGTAAATGGAAACTGTTAAAAGCCTCAAGATAAGTGTGAGTGCCGAGGATGGCTCTTCCGTAGGAAGACGGAGGCGAATCCTCGGTAGTGTATTGAAGTGGTGAGTAGTGGACTCGTGTGCGCAAAACCATTTCAAGATTGGAGTATCGTAGGATAGTCTAGCCAAGAGTCAAAGCTGGCTTGCTGCAATAACTCCACCAACCCTTCTTGATAATATGCATGTATGTAGGATCTGATGTAAGTCTTGCTGAGTACCTTTGTACTCATGTTGCTATAATCTACATTTTTACAGAAGACGCTGCAACCCCTTCTGATGGGTTCTATGTAGACGTTGACATCAACGAGTAGGCTAAAGACCCAGGTGGTGACCCTGAGCTTGTGAAGGACCACGTAGTATAGCTAGGCTTTCCAAGCCTCTTTTATTTTACTAGTTGTCTGTACTCAGACAAGTTACTTCCGCTGCTGGTTTGTATGACTGTATGACTTGTATGTTGGGTCGTGAGACCCGTACCTTTGTGTATGTTATGTATGGCTCACTGAGCCTTAAATAAGGTACTTGTGTCGTAGAGTCATGTTGTGATGCTTCGTTGTATTTGCACATATCGAGCATATTGTGTGTATGATTGAAATGCTTGGTATGTGTGGGATCTGACTATCTAGTTGTTTATCTTTAGTAGCCTCTCTTACCGGGAAATGTCTCCTAGTGTTGCCGCTGAGCCATGGTAGCTTGCTACTGCTCTGGAACACTTAGGCTGGCCGGCATGTGTCCTTCTTCGTTCCTGTGTCTGTCCCTTCGGGGAAATGTCACGCTTTGAGTACCGGAGTCCTGTTAGCCCGCTACAGCCCGGTTTACCGGAGTCCTGCTAGCCCAGTGCTACAGCCCGGACCCACTTGCTGATGACCGACACGTTCGAAGCTGGGTCATGGATGCCTGTCCCTGTAAGTCTGTGCCACTTTGGGTTTACGACTAGTCATGTCAGCCCGGGCTCTTTATCATATGGATGCTAGCGACACTATCATATACGTGAGCCAAAAGGCGCAAACGGTCCCAGGAAAAGGTAAGACGACACCCGTGGGAATACCGTGCGTGAGGCCGCAAAGTGATATGAGGTGTTACCAGCTAGATCGATGTGACATCGAGTCGGGGTCCTGACAGCGTTGGTATCAGAGCCGGACTGCCTGTAGGTTCTCCAAGCCAAACTGGTCGATGTTGAGTCTAGAAATTCTTTAGTTATATGTAGGGGAATTGTTTGTGGGATGGAACGTAAGGCTCTTTTTACTCCTTTACCTTATGACTTTCTGATCTGAGTCAGTCCATTCTTCCACCGGGGGTTAAGGAATTAGGATCTGTTCTCTCTATCAGGATCACGAGTTACTAATCAGTAGTACCTTATAAGTTTGATGGTTACCAGCCTAGTTCAGTTCTACTACCACATTATGTTGCCAGAATGGATTCAGAACTTTGATATGATGATGTTGAGTGTGTATGAAATCCTTTGTCAAATGTCTCAAAATCCTTCTTGAGCATTTACAGCTGTTATGCTGCCGAAATTTTGCTAGAAATTCTAATGCCCTTGCATTATGATTGTGCTTTCAGATGGCCACTCGCGACCTCAATCAAGTGGTTCGCCTGACTCGATGCCTAGATGTACCCGGCCATACTGCTAAGTTGGTCAGGGTAATGACTGAGGCTGGATATCGCTGGTATCCCGAGTACACGGTCGAAGAGCAATTCCGAGATTTTAATCAGAGCCAGTATCTCTGCACTGTCAGGATATTTCCATCTTATCCTGGATCCACCGAGCCTCTTCACTGCTCTTATGGACTCGGGGTTACCATTGAGATGGCTGTGCAGGACGCCGCCTACTCTATGATGACCATTATGCGAGTCAGATCTGGTATATTTCGGGACTCTGATTTCGGTATATGCCAGGATCACTTCCGGGAGCACAAGGGTATCTCCAGGCTATCTATGCTGACCCCACTCAGGAGGATTCACGGACTCGCACCACTGCTGAGATGCTCGAGGATAAGGACCGAGAAAATCGGGCCTTAAGGCTAGAGCTCTTCAACACCCGTGCTGACCACTGGGCCACTTTGACTCGGTTCGCACCGGCGGTGCAAGCTGGATATTCAGATATGCGCGATCTCTATCCTGTGAGATCTGCTCTGCCAGACGTGATGGTTTGGCGTGATGTAGGAGGCATCACCCCACCTCGCGGTCCCCGCAGGCCACCGTTTGTTGGTCCAAGGCCTCATCCTAGCCCCTATGGTCCACAAGCTCCGCGAGACCGTCTGTTTCCGGATGATCATGTTGAACTCCCAGGCTATGGAGGTGACTTTTACGAGGACTACTACGGATCGGTCTGAGTTAGTGGTAGTATCACTAGTTCGCACTAGCTGTGTCGTCTATCGTCCCGCGTGACTCGTGGGATATGACCTAGTTTGTACTCTTTCCGGAGATGTAAAAAAATAATGTATAGGAGCTTGGAATGTCTCCGATGAGATGTAATCCTCTTTTCACCGTAATAGTACTTTGTTTGGTCTTGTACTAAACCCTGTATGGTGTGTATGACGATGGAATAAAGAAGCAGTTTCTGTATCTACCATGTCATACGGATGATCATCTTGCATTCCGAGTTATTTCTTACATTATAAATCCTATGTCGGAATTTTACCATCCTGACTAAAACAATGTCTTGATTTCCTAGGATGGTCAACACGCGCGCTAACCCTGCTTCTCAAGAGCAGGCCGAAGGCAGTGAAGCCAGGGATGTAAATCTGCCTCATCCTCCTTCACTAGCCGAGGTGATGATGGAAGCTGAGAGAAACAAGCGGGAGACGAACCGTTTGTTGGAGCGTATTGAACAGAATACAGCACACCATCAGAGGGCTAACGTGGTGTCACTCAGTGATTTTATCAAATTGCATCCACCCACGTTCCACCACTCCGTCGAGCCTCTCGACGCTGATGACTGGCTTCGCAGTATCTCCCATAAACTGCGTTCCGCGCTGGTAGCGGAGGCTGACAAGGTCACCTTTGCTGCATATCATCTTGAAGGCCCCGCCAGTCTATGGTGGGAGAATTATGGAGCTATGCGCCCAGCGGGCCATGTCACTACTTGGGCTGAGTTCAGCGAGGCTTTCCGTGAACATCACATTCCGGAGGGTCTCATGGACCGTAAACGTGAAGAATTTTGCAGTTTCACCCAAGGCCGACTTTCTGTGGATGCCTATAGCAGGGAGTTTGGTAATCTCGCCCGATATGCAACTGAGGAAGTGTCTACTGACGCCAAGAAGCAAGCAAGGTTCCGTAAGGGCCTTAGTCCTGAGCTTCGCCGTGACCTCCGTCTGCATGAGTGCACATCTTTTTCGAAACTTGTCAACAAAGCCATCAGTGCTGAAACTGGTCAGACTGACTATGACGCAACACGCAAGCATGGACGTGACACGGGTTCCTCATCCGGTGCTGGTCCTCAGAAGCGCCGCGTGTGGGTACCCAACACCGCCCTGCCACCCAGGTTTACACCGAGGCCATCCTTCCAGGCGCCTCGCCCTGTTCAACAGTCTGCTCCAGCCAAGCCCTATGGGGGTCCAACTAACAATGCTCCTCCACGTACCAGTTCCGTGACTTGTTTCAAGTGTGGGGAATCTGGTCACTATATGCGTGAGTGTCCCTAGACCAACCCCAATCAATCTGCTAAAGCTGTTGGCCGTGGCAAGCTGACAGGGAAAGTGTTTCATGCTAAACCGGTCACCGCTTCGCGTGGCCATGTCAACTGTATCTCTGCCGAAGAAGCTCAAGAGGATCCCAACGTCGTTCTCGGTATCCTTCTTGTTAACTGCCACATGGCATCTGTTCTTTTCGATACAGGAGCCTCTCATTCTTTTATATCTGAAAACTATGCTCGCTTGCATAACGTCGCATTCGGTGATATGCCAACCTCTATGGTAATTCAAACTCCGGGATCCAAATGGCAAACTTCTAGAGTAAGCCATGGAAATGAAATCCAAGTCGACAGACTTGTTTTCCTCGCGTCTTTGATAGCCCTTAAACCTTCAGATATTAATATCATTTTGGGTATGGACTGGATGTCAGCTCATCAAGCCAAAATTGATTGCTTCTCTAGGACTGTTCAACTCACCCATCCTTCGGGGAAGATAGTCAATGTCTTGACCCGAATAGCCAAGCAACAATTATATTCTCTTAACGCCAGCCCTTTGCCAGACCTTGAGGACGTTCCGGTAGTCCGTGACTTCCCGGATGTCTTTCCAGAGGAATTGCCAGGTGTTCCACCTGACAGGGATGTTGAGTTTGTAATAGACCTCATTCCAGGAACCGTTCCGATTGCTAGAAGACCTTATAAGATGGCACCCCTAGAACTAGCCGAACTTAAGAAACAACTCGATGAGTCCTTGAAAAAGGGTTTCATCCGACCTAGCTCTTCTCCGTGGGCTTGCCCCGTCCTATTCGTCAAGAAGAAGGATGGTACGGACCGGATGGTTGTAGATTACCGACCTGTCAACTTGGTCACAATCAAGAAAAAATATCCACTTCCCAGGATCAACGACCTGTACGATCAGCTCGCTGGATCCTCAGTCTTCTCCAAAATGGATTTGAGGTTGGGCTACCATCAAATCAAAATCAGAAACGGGGACATTCCTAAAACGGCCTTTGTTACTCGTTATGGCCAATACGAGTACACCGTCATGTCCTTCGGTTTAACCAACGCTCCAGCCACCTTTTCTCGGTTAATGAACTCAATCTTCATGGAGTATTTGGATAAATTCGTCGTGGTTTACCTCGATGATATACTCATCTACTCCAAGAACGAGGAAGAACATGCCGAACATCTAAGGCTAGTGTTGCAGAAACTTCGAGAGCATCGCCTTTATGCCAAATTTTCTAAATGTGAATTCTGGTTGTCAGAAGTGACCTACCTGGGTCATGTAATATCTGGTAAAGGTATTGCTGTTAACCCTGAGCGAGTTCAAGCCGTCCTTAATTGGACTCCACCTGAATCGGTCAAGCAAGTTCGGAGTTTTCTAGGCTTAGCGAGCTATTGTCGTCGCTTTGTCGAGAACTTCTCCAAGGTTGCCAAACCTCTAACCGAACTCCTCAAGAAAGATAAGAAGTTCGAGTGGACTCCACAATGTGAGCACAGCTTTCAGGAACTGAAAAGACGCCTGACTTCTGCTCCCGTACTGGTACCGCCAGACTTTTCTAAGGACTTTGTTATCTACTGCGACGCCTCGCGACAAGGACTAGGTTGCATTCTCATGCAAGATCGACACGTAATTGCCTACGCTTCACGGCAATTGCACCCACATGAGGAGAATTATCCTACTCATGATCTAGAGCTTGCAGCCGTAGTCTATGCACTTAAGACCTGGCGACATTACCTCCTCGGTAATCGTTGCGAAATATTCACTGATCACCAAAGTCTGAAGTATATTTTCACCCAACCGGATTTGAATCTCAGGCAGAGACGTTGGGTTGAATTGATCACCGACTTCGACTTAGGAATAACCTACACCCCAGGGAAAGCCAACGTCATGGCTGATGCGCTAAGTCGTAAATCTTATTGTAACAACCTGATGTTACAACAAAGTCAACCGCTTCTCCATGAGGAATTTCGGAAGCTTAACCTTCATATTGTTCCTCAAGGTTTTCTCTCCACCATGGTGGCAAAACCTACCCTTACAGATCAAATTATCAAAGCACAGAAGGTAGATCCGGGAATCTCCCGCATCAAGAGGAACATTCAGAAAGGAATTGCGAATTGTTTCTCCATTAATGATCAAGGAGTCGTATACTTCGGGAATCGATTAGTAGTTCCCAAAGTGCGCAACCTAAGGCGATTAATCCTTAAGGAAGCTCATGAATCTCCTCTCACTATTCATCCCGGTAGTACTAAGATGTATCAGGACCTACGCCAGAGGTTCTGGTGGACTAGGATGAAGAGAGAAATTGCTCAGTATATTGCTAACTGCGACGTCTGTCGTCGTGTAAAAGCAGAGCACCAACGGCCTGCTGGCACCCTTCAACCCTTAGCTATTCCTGAATGGAAATGGGATAAAATTGGTATGGATTTCATTACCGGTTTTCCCAGGACCAAGAGAGGGAATAATGCTATTTTCGTCGTGGTCGATCGTCTTTCCAAAGTAGCCCATTTCTTACCTGTTCGTGAGAGTATAACCGCTAGTCAGCTGGCAGATTTGTACATCTCCCGAATAGTGTCTCTCCATGGTGTTCCTTTGGAAATTAACTCGGATCGAGGAAGTCTTTTCACCTCTCGATTTTGGGAAAGTTTCCAAAATGCTATGGGAACCCGTCTCTCCTTTAGCACCGCTTTCCACCCTCAGTCGAGTGGTCAAGTGGAACGCGTCAACCAAATTCTAGAAGACATGCTTCGAGCCTCCGTTATCTCTTTCGGAATGGACTGGGAGAAGTGCCTTCCATTTGCCGTATTCTCTTACAACAACAGCTATCAATCTAGCTTGGGTAAAGCCCCTTTTGAAGTTCTCTATGGACGACGGTGTCGAACACCCCTTAACTGGTCAGAGACCGGGGAAAGACAATTCTTTGGCCCGGACATGATTCAGGAAGCAGAAGAACAAGTTCGCATCGTTCGTGAAAAGTTGAAAACAGCCCAATCTCGTCAAAAGAGTCAATATGACCGAAAACATAAGGCTATGACTTTCGAGGTTGACGAGAAGGCTTATCTTCGGGTCACCCCTCTGAAGGGAACCCATCGTTTCGGTATCAAAGGCAAATTGGCTCCTCGTTACATTGGACCTTTTCGCATTCTTGCCAAACGAGGAGAAGTTGCCTACCAGTTGGAACTACCTCCGCACCTCTCCAGAGTTCATGATGTCTTCCACGTTTCTCAACTCAGGCATTGCTTCTCGGATCCTATCCGTGAAGTGGACCACGAAACGCTTGATCTCCAAGATGATCTTACATATCGAGAGTACCCCATTCGTATCCTCGATCAAGCCGAGCGTACCACGCGACGTCATAATATCAAGTTTCTCAAGGTTCAATGGTCGCACCATTCTGAGGATGAAGCAACTTGGGAAAGGGAGGATCGTCTTCGACTTGAATATCCCGCCTTCTTCTCGGAGGAACCCAAATCTCGGGACGAGATTCTTTTGAGTGGGGGTGAGTTGTCACACCCTAGCTAGTCATGCATTAGAGTGTTGCATCATGTTTACTCTTTCATCAGAAACTTGAAATGGGGATGACAGAACCCCCAGTCCCCTCTGAAACCAACTAGGGTTACTAAAATAATTTTTCAATGAACCTGAAATGCCCTTCTAAAATGCCCATCATTTTTGTCTTGGTTCAGAACCTCTGCCAAAAGTGGTGCACATTTTCCTAGGCCATCCTAGGGTTTTTGAATTAAATCATAAATATTTGAATTTGGGCATTTAAAATATTATAAAATATTTAAATGCTCAAATATCTCCAAACTAAAATGTTTCATGTTGGAAATAATCCAACTATGGGCCAGGAATAGTTTGGTGATTTTTGAAGTTGCCTAGGTATTTTATTTAATTCAACAAAGTTGCAGATATATTAAATAAAAACAGAAACAGAAGAAAATAAAAAAGCTTACCTGTCGCCCACCAGCCAGCCCACCTGGCCAGCCCAGCCCGGCCACCGCTCCAGCGAGCAGCTTGGCTTGCCAGGCAGGCAGCCAAGGTGCTCGGCGGCGGCACCGCAGCTCGCCACGCAGCTGCTCGCCGCCTCGCCGCCTCCCTCGCCCGGCTAACGCCGTGAACCGGCCTCCCTCTCTCCCCCCGAACCCCCCAGACACCCCCTCTCCTCTCCAGCTCCTCCCCCTCGCACGCCCCAGCCATGGCCGACGCCACCGTCGCCGCACCACCGTCGTAGCCGTGCTCCCCGTCGTCTCCACGCCGCGCCACCCTGTCCAGAAGCTCCGCCGTCCTCTACTCCTTCGAGCTAGCCGAGCCCCGAGCGCTCGCGTGCCTCGAAGCCGCCGCACCGACCTCGCCCGAGCTCGCCGTCGCCGGAGATCCCTTTCAACGCCGTCGCTGCCTCAGCTCGTCCCCGACCCCGCCGGTGGCCTCTACGGGAGCGCTGTGAGCCTAGCTACTCCTCCGACCCTCTCTCTCTCATTCCCGAGCTGTGTAGCCACCGCACGAGGATCACACGCCCGCACCGTCGCGGACATCGTCGCCGACGTGCTTCCGGCCACACTCCGGCCACAAGATGGTGTCCATCTTGCTCACCGAGTTCCACAGCACCTAGCTAGCCACTCCACGAGCCTCACCGACCCCTCTAGCGCCAAGTTCATCCTCGACCGAACCCCGGTGGCCGCCAAAGTCGTCGCCAGCGCCAACTCCGGCCACCCCGACCCCAACGGACTCCGCCAAGAGCTGCGGTTTGTCCTCAGCTCCACTCCGGTGGTCTCCGCGACCCATTTGGTGGCCGAAATGGTCAAAACCACTCCCGCCGCCGCGTCGGGCTCGCCGGCGGCTAAACGCCGGCAGCCAACTTTGACTTTGACCACGGGTGGGCCCTGGTTGACTCCCCTGAGTCAATGACAGGTGGGGCCCAGCCCTGTTAATTAAACAGGATTAGTTTTAATTAAATTTTAATTAAAATAATCACCCTGACATGCGGGACCCACTGTCAGGTTTGACCCAGACCTGTTCCGTTGACCTGCTGACGTCACACTGACGTCAGGCTGACGCAGTAATTGATTTTCTGGATTTAAATTAAATCAGGAAATTCCAGAATATTATTTAAACTTCAAAAATTCATAACTTTTATTCTGTAACTCCAAATTGGACAAATTATATATGAAAAATGATCAGAAAAATCCAATCTATCCATCTGTACTATTTTCATGCATGATCAAACAAGTTAAATTGATGTTTTAAGAAGAACAAGGAAAAGCACTTTAAAAGGCCATGTTTGAGTTTGAAATTTGAATCTATGATTCAAATTTGTTCAAACCCTTCTGGTTTTAGTTGCATTAGCCCAACACACTCATATTGCCATGTTTCATGCATGCATCATATTGTTGCACATTGTTTGGTGATGCTTGTGTATCGATGTCCTTTGCGACAGGTTCTGCCCCCGAGGAGTACCGTGATTACCCTAACGAGGAACCGTATCAGTGCATCGAACCATCAGGCAAGCAACCAACCATTTGATCATATCGATACAATCCCATGTTCTCGCTCCTGCTCTCTTTTACTGCATTAAGACAACGCGATTCAAACTGCTGTGTGCTACGGTAGTTGAACCCATTTCCTCTGCATGACCTGTCATTGCCACAGTAACTAGATGAAACCCACTAGCATGTGTAGGAGTTGTTTGAGCCATATGTATGTGTTGTTCCTACCTTGCTATGCCTGCTATGCTTAGAGTCGTGTCAGGTCTGGTTCATCTGGGTGATGGGCTAGAGTGAAATGTTTATCTCGGTAATGAGAGTGGTGTGGTGAACACGATTTGGTAAAGGTATCGATGAAAGGCCATGTAGGAGTACATGGTGGGTTGTTTCATTGAAGCCGACCTTAAGCACTGAGATCTGTATGCGTGATTTAAGATACAGCTACTACCATGCATTGGGCCCTGAAATATGACCCCGCTCGGCTTCTTATTCACCCTAGCTCTCTGTCCAGGAGTTGCAAGTAGTTTCTGGTGTTTGTAGCCTACTGGAGGCCGTGGACAGCGCTGACCGTAGGGGTGGGCTGTGATGCGGTAGGTACGTGGCACGGTGTACTGAATACCCGTTAGGTATCTCGGGAACCCTGTTCACATCGTTCGGGGCCGTATGGGAAACCCCGGCCGGACTCCCTGCGGATGGAACCTGAATAGGCGATAAACCTGGATTAGAAGCTTAAGTGTTTAGGTAGGTCGTGGTCTACACCCACGTCGGCTTTCGCTTGAAGTCTGCCGAGCACATGTCGTGTGCAGACGCTAAGTGGTGGAAACATGTATGAAGAAGTACACCCCTGCAGGGTTATCATAATCTATTCGAATAGCCGCGTCCGCGGTAAAGGACTACTTGGTTGCCTATACAGTTCATAGACAAGTAAATGGAAACTGTTAAAAGCCTCAAGATAAGTGTGAGTGCCGAGGATGGCTCTTCCGTAGGAAGACGGAGACGAATCCTCGGTAGTGTATTGAAGTGGTGAGTAGTGGACTCGTGTGCGCAAAACCATTTCAAGATTGGAGTATCGTAGGATAGTCTAGCCAAGAGTCAAAGCTGGCTTGCTGCAATAACTCCACCAACCCTTCTTGATAATATGCATGTATGTAGGATCTGATGTAAGTCTTGCTGAGTACCTTTGTACTCATGTTGCTATAATCTACATTTTTACAGAAGACGCTGCAACCCCTTCTGATGGGTTCTATGTAGACGTTGACATCAACGAGTAGGCTAAAGACCCAGGTGGTGACCCTGAGCTTGTGAAGGACCACGTAGTATAGCTAGGCTTTCCAAGCCTCTTTTATTTTACTAGTTGTCTGTACTCAGACAAGTTACTTCCGCTGCTGGTTTGTATGACTGTATGACTTGTATGTTGGGTCGTGAGACCCGTACCTTTGTGTATGTTATGTATGGCTCACTGAGCCTTAAATAAGGTACTTGTGTCGTAGAGTCATGTTGTGATGCTTCGTTGTATTTGCACATATCGAGCATATTGTGTGTATGATTGAAATGCTTGGTATGTGTGGGATCTGACTATCTAGTTGTTTATCTTTAGTAGCCTCTCTTACCGGGAAATGTCTCCTAGTGTTGCCGCTGAGCCATGGTAGCTTGCTACTGCTCTGGAACACTTAGGCTGGCCGGCATGTGTCCTTCTTCGTTCCTGTGTCTGTCCCTTCGGGGAAATGTCACGCTTTGAGTACCGGAGTCCTGTTAGCCCGCTACAGCCCGGTTTACCGGAGTCCTGCTAGCCCAGTGCTACAGCCCGGACCCACTTGCTGATGACCGACACGTTCGAAGCTGGGTCATGGATGCCTGTCCCTGTAAGTCTGTGCCACTTTGGGTTTACGACTAGTCATGTCAGCCCGGGCTCTTTATCATATGGATGCTAGCGACACTATCATATACGTGAGCCAAAAGGCGCAAACGGTCCCGGGAAAAGGTAAGACGACACCCATGGGAATACCGTGCGTGAGGCCGCAAAGTGATATGAGGTGTTACCAGCTAGATCGATGTGACATCGAGTCGGGGTCCTGACACCGAACATCAGAAGTCAACAGGATTACTACAGCCTATGCCGATACCCGAATGGAAGTGGGATGAGCTTGGCATGGATTTTATCACCGGATTACCGAGGACCCGATCGGGATAAGATTCTATCTGGGTAGTAGTGCACCGCTTTACCAAAGTAGCTCACTTTATCCTAGTGAAAACCACATACACAAGTGCAAAGTTGGCTAAGATATATATGACCAGGATCATATGTCTGCATGGAGTTCCGAGGACCATCGTATCAGACAGAGGAACACAGTTCACTTCAAAGTTTTGGCATCAACTGCACCAGACTTTGGGAACCAGGATGGAGTTCAGTACAACTTTTCACCCGCAGATAGATGGACAGACTGAGAGAGTCAATCAGATTCTGGAGGACATGTTGAGAGCTTGTGCACTAGACTACGATTCTAGTTGGGATGATAATTTACCCTACGCGGAGTTCTCGTACAACAACAGCTACCAGGCCAGTTTGAAGATGGCACCTTTTGAAGCCCTGTACGGAAGAAGATGTCGAACACCGTTGATGTGGGATGAAGTTGGAGACCGCCAATTGTTTGGACCGGATTTGATTAAGGAATCCGAGGAGAAGGTTAAGCTGATTCGAGATAGACTGAAAGTAGCTCAGTCCAGACAGAAGAGTTATGCAGACTCGAAACACAAGGAGGTAGTCTATGAAATCGGAGACAGAGCATATCTGCGAGTGTCACCTCTGCGAGGAGTTAAGCGTTTTGGAGTTAAGGGAAAGTTATCCCCGAGATTTGTAGGACCGTACCGTGTTCTGGAGCGCATGGGAGAGGTTTCCTACATGCTGGAATTACCTTAAGGACTGTCAGGAGTTCATGATGTGTTTCACGTTTCCAGTTAAAGAAGTGCCATGCCGAGATGGCCGATATTCCTCTGAGAGATACAGTGCCCCTGGAAGCAATTTAGTTGGACAGTGATTTAACGTATGAGGAGAAACCAATAGAGATTCTCGAGTTTGCCAGTCGATTTACCCGCAGCAAGGTTATCAAGTTTTGCAAAGTTCAGTGGAGCCACCATACCGAGGACGAAGCCACCTGGGAAAGAGAGGATGATCTACGCAAGGACCACCCACACCTATTTTCTAGCCAACCCGAATCTCGAGGGCGAGATTCATCTTAAGGGGGTAGGTTTGTAACATCCCAAATTTTCAATTTTGAATGTTATACATAGGTCATTCATGCATATCATACTTTATTGCATTTAGTTCTTGCTATCCTAGAAATCCTAAGCAACTCAAGGACCCTCAGAGAGAGTTGGGGATTTTCCCTCGTTCTCATGTTTGAGTTTTATCAAATATTGAAACAAGGATCACTTTGGTTTTAATTATTTTTTCTCCCCAAAAATATTTCATACTAAATTTATATGAGAGGAGATAATATGACTTCTCCAAAATAAATGAAATGTTGAAGAAAAAAATATATTAAAATCAATTTGTATTTTTATTTGGGGTTTTATCGCTATTTTATTTGAATTAGGAAAAATATGCATTTTTTAAAATTCCATTAGAGCCCAAATGAATGTTCGCCTTGTCCGGCGTATTTTTAGAGGACGGGGAAATTTTATTTCTGGATTTTTGGAGTCCGTCTAGTATTTCTTTTCTTCGTTTTTCTACATGTTGGAATTATTAAAAAAAAGTCAACCACCTTACTGGGCCATGTCCGACTAGGACACTGCACCCGGCCGGCCTTTTTAAGGCCGAGGCCCGAGCCGCCCCAGCCCCCAAACACTAGCGCCCGCCGCCGCCCCGACGCCGTGTCACCGCCTCGCCGCCACCCCGCGGCCCGCCGCCGGAGTTTGCCGCCGCCGTCCCGATCCACGAGGTAGCCGTCAGTTTTATTCTAAAAACCGTTAGGTTTTTATACGAAAAACCTAGATGCTTTTTTAGATCGGTTTTATTTTTTTTCCTGGTTTAGTTATTTAGCGAACGCCTGTTCATACGTTCGTTTTAACGAACGGTTTTCAACCATTAACCGCAGACAGCGAACGTTCGTTCGTTAGCCTGTTCGTCAGTTTTCTTTTGCCAGGGTTTTTCCGCGATTATTTTCGATCACGGTTTCTGCCCTATTTTTCGTTTTAGTTTATCTTTTCGCTCGTTTATCGGAATCAGGCGATTCAAGCGCCTAGATCTTCGTCTCAAGCCCTCTTTCTGTTTAACCAACTTGAACAAGATTTTAGTACTGTAAATTGACTTTAGTCCATTTTAGTAATCGGATCTTGTTTCTCTCGTAGTTTGAGTTTCGTTGCTCCGTTTGATTTGATTCTTTTTGAAAACCGGAGTTCTTAAGTTGAACTTTCTGGTTAAATCTTCTTATTTGAGTTTTAGCCGTGCATGCTTGCTTGATTGCTTATGTATGCTATTGTTTGTTTGCGATAGAACACCCGAAGTGCGAAGTGTGCTACTACGAGTCTTTAGGATTTGCAGATCGTCAGCAAGGCAAGTAATACTTTGATCATACCCTTTATCACCCGGTTTTTATGCATTAGTTCCACTCTTCACACATTGCATGTGTAGGATCTCTTAACATGTCGGCCTGGGAAGTAGATAATGAGGTAGAACCCATTACCTGTTTTATTATCAAACCCTTGGGAGATACTTCTACTTTATGCTTATATTGCCATGCTATGCTCGTAAGCGTCGATTGGGTTTGAGTGTATCCATAACAGATGTGAGTTGTTAATTAATGGTTCAACTTAAGGTGGCAACTTTAATAAAACATCTGGGTGGATTGCTTGTGGGTACCTGGAGAATCCAGTGTTGTCCTAGGATATCCCGGAGTACCCGTGTGATCATCCTATGGTCTGCCACCCAGGCTCCAAGAGATCATAAGACTATTCATGCTAGAAACTTCCGTGTGCAGCCACAAGCCATTATGGGCTCTGGCATAGTTGAGTAAGTTGCATGAGTTCTTGAAGAGGTGGACTAGCAGATGTAGGGGATTGTAGGTGTACCGGTCCACCCGGAGTAAAGAGCAAATGCTTCTGAAAGATTGTGTCTCCGTCATCCATTTCTCAGACACCCTGTAGTGCGAGAAATCCAATGGAGGAGATCGAGTCTTGTGGGGAAAATTGCGCAAACCTCTGCAGAGTGTATAAAATCATGGTTAGTCATGTCCCCGGTTATGGGCATCTTGAGTATCTGGCTCTTGGATTATCATATGGATCTCATCACTCTAAATTAATTGGTTGGCTTGATAATTACTTTAATTGGGATTGAGCTGGAGGAACCTTCTCAATACTGTTCAACTACCATGATAGTTAAATAAAATATATTCCTTTGTTGTAGGGAAAAATTGGCTTTACGCAAAACATATTAACCATACAGCCTCCACCAGCCTTATATGCATGTAGTGATAGCTTTTATCTGTTCATTACTCTCCTTGTTACATTGCCAGCATATTCTATGTGCTGACCCATTTTCGGGCTGCAACGTATCATGTTGCAGACTTTTTAGACGAGGAGTAAGGTGCGATAGGTCGTTTGTCATGCACTCAGCTATGCCCTTGGAGTTGATGGACTCACTTTATCATCCAAGCCTTCCGTTGTTATCGTATTAGATGGCCTTAAGCCAAATTTATTGTAATAAGTTCTCTCTTGAGACATTCGATGTAATAAGTGTGTGATTGCCACTCTGTTATAAATCCTTCGAGTACTGTGTGTGTCAGCATTACCGATGCAGGGATGACACTGAAGCACAAAGACATGACCGTTTGAGGTCGGGTTGTTACACATGATTTGATATCTTTGCAAGTCTCTTCGAATTATCGGTTTAGCTTGCCCTACTAAATTGATCTTTCTTGCAATGGGGGAAGTGCTTTGCTTTGGGTTCAGTCTTGCGGTGTCCTTTCCAAGTGACAGTAGGGGCAACAAGGTACGTATTGTATTGTTGCCATCGAGGATAAAAATATGGGGTTTATGTCATATTGCTTGAGTTTATGCCTCTACATCATGTCATCTTGCCTAAAGCATTACTCTATTCTTACGAACTTAATACTCTAGATGCATGCTAGATAGCGGTCGATGTGTGGAGTAATAATAGTAGATGCAGAATTGTTTCAGTCTACTTAACACGGACATGATGCCTATGTTCATAATCATGCCTAGATATTCTCATAACTATGTGCTTTTCTATCAATTGCTCGGCGGTAATTTGTTCACCCACCGTAATACATGTTATCATGAGAGAAGCCACTACTGAAACCTATGGACCCCGGGTCTATTTTATATCATATAAGTTTCCGATCTACAATTCTAGTTTACTATTTATTTTATTTTGCAATCTTTACTTTTCAATCTATACAACAAAAATACCAAAAATATTTATCTTATTATCTTTATCAGATCTCACTTTTGCCAGTGGCCATGAAGGGATTGACAACCCCTTTATCGCGTTGGTTGCAAGGTTGTTGATTGATTGTGTAGGTACTAGGCGACTTGCATGTAATCTCCTACTGGATTGATACCTTGGTTCTCAAAAACGGAGGGAAATACTTACGCTACTTTGCTGCATCACCTTTCCTCTTCAAGGGAAAACCAACGCATGCTCAAAAGGTAGCAAGAAGGATTTGTGGCACCGTTGTCGGGGAGATCTACGCTCAAGTCAAGACATACCAAGTATCCATCACAAACTCTTCTCCCTTGCCTTACATTATTTGCCATTTGCCTCTCGTTTTCCTCTCCCCACTTCACCTTTGCTGTTTTATTCGCCCTCTTTCTTTCGTCCTTCTGTTTGCTCGTGTTACCATGTGCCTTCTATTAGCTTGCATCTTTTCTTGCTAAATATCTATTGTTATGGATCCACATCCTCTTGCTAATCTTTTTAAGAAATCCAATTATGATGAACCAATTGCTAGTGAGTTGAGTGCACTAGATTATCTTTATGGAGTTTTGCTTGAAATCCGTGAATCTGAAAATTGTGATGAAGTGCTTTATAAAGTGATTCACGATAGATCTTTGAATAAAAAGCATGATTGCAAAGATGCTATTATAAATTCTATGAATGTAAATCATGCTAATAATATGCAAAACCATAAGATTGGGGTGATTCTTCTTATGGTCTTGAAAATTTATTTAAGCCCCATGATGAATATAAGATTGATAATAATGTTTGAAATATTGAAAGTGGGTTTGGAAGAATGTCAACTTTAGATCCCACATATTTTGAGAATGTTCAATCTTATGCAATTTTCGATAAAAGTCAGTTTGGAGAGGTCATGACTTTAGTTAATGTTAATCCCACTATTTTGGAAGAGTGTCAACTTTGCATGCATGTGGATCGTGTTGAAAATATTTTATGTGATAGCTATTTTGTTGAATTTTATTATGATCCCACATGTAATTATCATGAGAGAGGAAAATATGATTATAGAAATTTTCATGTTACTAAATTACCTCTCGTTATGTTGAGATTGCTATTGTTTCTTTCCGCTTCCTTGCATATGCTAGTTTTTGCTTGCTATGATATTTTGTTTGCCTATAAGATGCCTATGCATAGGAAGTACGTTAGACTTCCCTTTGTGTTTCAATTGCTATTTTCATGTGAGCATCATTAAAATTTTAGATGCCTAGCTAGGGGCGTTAAACGATAGCGCTTGTTGGGAGGCAACCCGATTTTATTTTTTGTTCCTTTCTTTTTGTTCCTGTTTAGTAATAAATAAATCATCTATACACTGTTATGATTGTGTTTTTTATGTTTAATTAGTGTTTGTGCCAAGTAAAGCCTTTAGGATCTTCTTGGGTGATTGTTGTTTGATCTAGTTGATAAAAACAAAAAGTATATGCTAACGAGAATAATTTTCATTTTGTTACTAGAGAGCGATAAAATACCAATTCCAACTGCATTAGATCAATATACAAATTATATAGGTCGTCCTATGTTTTCAGAATTTTTGGAGTTACAGAAGTATTAGAAACCTCCAGATTGCTACAGACTGTTCTGTTTTTGGCAGATTCTGTTTTTCGTGCGTTGTTTGCTTATTTTGATGAATCTATGGCTAGTATCGGGGGGTATGAACCATATAGAAGTTGCAATACAGTAGGTTTAACACCAATATAAATAAATAATGAGTTCATTACAGTACCTGAAAGTGGTGGTTTGTTTTCTTATACTAACGGAGCTCATGAGATTTTCTGTTGAGTTTTGTGTTGTGAAGTTTTCAAGTTTTTTGGTAAAGATTTGATGGATTTCGGAAGAAGGAGTGACAAGAGCCTAAGCTTGGGGATGCCCAAGGCTCCCCAAGGTAAAATTTAAGGACAAAAAAAAGCCTAAGCTTCGGGATGCCCTGGAAGGCATCCCCTCTTTCGTCTTCATCTATGGGTAACTTTACTTGAGGCTATATTTTTATTCACCACATGATATGTGTTTCGCTTGGAGCGTCTTGTATGATTTGATTCTTTGCTTTTTAGTTTACCACAATCATCCTTGCTTTACACACCTTTTGGGAGAGACACACATGAATAGGAATTTATTAGAATACTCTAAGTGCTTCACTTATATCTTTTTAGAGCACGGTGGTGGTTTTATTTTATAGAAATTATTGATCTCTCATGCTTCATTATATTATTTTGAGAGTCTTTTAGAACAGCACAGTAATTTGCTTTGCTTATGAAATTAGTCCTAATATGATAGGCATCCAAGATGGGTATAATAAAAACTTTCATATAGAGTGCATTGAATACTATGAGAAGTTTGATACTTGATGATTGTTTTGAGATATGAAGATGGTGATATTAGAGTCATGCTAGTTGAGTATTTCTAAGTTTGAGAAATACTTATGTTGAGGTTTGCAAGTCCCGTAGCATGCACGTATGGTAACCATTGTGTAACAAACTTGAAGCATGAGGTGTTTCTTTGATTGTCCTCCTTATGTGTGGCGGTCGGGGACGAGCGATGGTCTTTTCCTACCAATCTATCCCCCTAGGAGCATGCTCGCAGTGCTTGGTTTTTGATGATTTGTAGATTTTTGCAATAAGTTTGTGAGTTCTTTATGACTAATGTTGAGTTCATGGATTATACACACTCTCACCCTTCCATCATTGCTAGCCTCTTCGGTACCGTGCATTGCCCTTTCTCACCTCGAGAGTTGGTGCAAAATTCGCCAGTGCATCCAAACCCCGTGATATGATACGCTCTAGAACACATAAGCCTCCTTATATCTTCCTCAAAACAGCCATGATACCTACCTATTATGTCATTTCCATAGCCATTCCGAGATATATTGCCATGCAACTTGTCACCGTTCCGTTTATTATGACATGCTTCATCATTGTCATATTGCCTTGCATGATCATGTAGTTGACATCGTATTTGTGGCAAAGTCACCGCTCCTAATTTTTATACATGTCACTCTTGAATCATTGCACATCCTAGTACACCGCCGGAGGCATTCATATAGAGTCATATTTTGTTCTAGTATCGAGTTGTAATTTTTGAGTTGTAAATAAATAGAAGTGTGATGATCATCATTATAAAAGCATTGTCCCGTGTGAGGAAATAAAAAAGAAGAGAAAGGCCAAAAAAGAGAAGGCCCAAAAAAATGTGAGAAAAAGGTAGAAGGGGAAATGTTACTATCCTTTTTCCACACTTGTGCTTCAAAGTAGCACCATGATCTTCATGATAGAGAGTCTCTTATTTTGTCACTTTCACATACTAGTGGGAATTTTCATTATAGAACTTGGCTTGTATATTCCAACAATGGGCTTCCTCAAAATGCCCTAGGTCTTCGTGAGCAAGCGAGTTGGATGCATGCCCACTTAGTTTCTTTTTGAGCTTTCATACACTTATAGCTCTAGTGCATCCGTTGCATGGCAATCCCTACTCACTCACATTGATATCCTTTTTTTCAACACTTGTGCTTAAAAGTAGCATCATGATCTTTATGATAAAGAGTCTCTTGTTTTGTCACTTTCATATACTAGTGGGAATTTTTCATTATAGAACTTGGCTTGTATATTCCAACAATGGGCTTCCTCAAATGCCCTAGGTATTCGTGAGCAAGCAAGCTGGATGCACACCCACTTAGTTTCTTTTGTTGAGCTTTCATACATTTATAGCTCTAGCGCATCCGTTGCATGGCAATCCCTACTCCTCGCATTGACATCAATTGATGGCTATCTCCATAGCCTGTTGATTAGTCACGTCGATGTGAGACTTTCTCCCTTTTTGTCTTCCCCACACAACCTCCATCATCATATTCTATTCCACCTATAGTGCTATGTCCATGGCTCGCGCTCATGTATTGCGTGAAAGTTGAAAAAGTTTGAGAATACTAAAGTATGAAACAATTGCTTGGCTTGTCATCGGGGTTGTGCATGATGGGAGAATTTTGTGTGATGAAAATGATGCATGGCCAAACTATATGATTTTGTAGGGATGAGATTTCTTTGGCTATGATATTTTGAGAAGACATAATTGCTTGGTTAGTATGCTTGAAGTATTATTATTTTTATGTCAATATTAAACTTTTGTCTTGACTCCTTCAGATCTGAATATTCATACCACAATAAAGAAAATTACATTGAAAATTATGTTTGGAAGCATTCCACATCAAAAATTCCATTTTTATCATTTACCTACTCGAGGACGAACAGGAATTAAGCTTGGGGATGCTGATCCGTCTCCAACGTATCTATAATTTTTGATTGTTCCATGCTATTATATTATCTATTTTGGATGTTTAATGGGCTTTAATATGCATTTTTATATTATTTTTGGGACTAACCTATTAACCGGAGGCCCAGTGCCAGTTTCCGTTCTATGCCTATTTCAGTGTTTAAAACAAATATCAAACGGAATCCAAACGGAACGAAACCTTCGCGAGGATCTTTCCTGGAACAAACGTCATCCAGGGGACTTGGAGTGGAAGTCAGAGATGCAACAAGGCGGCCATGAGGTAGGAGGGAGTGCCTAGGGGGGTAGGCGCGCCCCCCACCCTTGTGGGCCCCTTGTAGCTCCACCGACGTACACCTTTCACCTATATATACTCTTATACCCTAAAAACATCTAGGAGAGCCACGAAACCACTTTTCCATCGCCACAACCTTCTGTACCCGTGAGATCCCATCTCGGGACCTTCTCCGGCGATCTGCCGGAGGGGGAATCGATCACGGAGTACTTCTACATCAACACCATAGCCTCTCCGATGATGCGTGAGTAGTTTACCACAGACCTTTGGGTCCATAGTTATTAGCTAGATGGCTTCTTCTCTCTCTTTGATCTTCAATACAAAGTTATCCTTGATGTTCTTGGAGATCTATTCGATGTAATATTCTTTTGCAGTGTGTTTGCCAAGATCTAATGAATTGTGGATTTATGATCAAGTTTATCTATGAACAATATTTGGTTCTTCTCCGAATTCTTATATGCATGATTTGATATCTTTGCAAGTCTCTTCGAATTATCGGTTTAGTTTGGCCTACTAGATTGATCTTTCTTGCAATGCGAGAGGTGCTTAGCTTTGGGTTCAATCTTGCGGTGTCCTTTCCCAGTGACAGTAGGGGCAACAAGGCATCTATTGTATTGCTGCCATTGAGGATAAAAATATGGGGTTTATATCATGTTGCTTAATTTTATCCCTCTACATCATGTCATCTTGCCTAAAGCATTACTCCGTCCTTATGAACTTAATACTCTAGATGCATGCTGGATAGTGGTTGATGTGTGGAGTAATAGTTGTAGATGCAGAATCGTTTCATTCTACTTAACACGAACGTGATGCCTATGTTCATAATCATTCCTAGATATTCTCATAACTATGCGCTTTTCTATCAATTGCTCGGCAGTAATTTGTTCACCCACCGTAATACATGATAACATGAGAGAAGCCACTAGTGAAACCTGTGGCCCCCGGGTCTATTTTATATCATATAAGTTTCCGATCTAAAATTCTAGTTTACTATTTATTTTATTTTGCAATCTTTACTTTTCAATCTATACAACAAAAATACCAAAAATATTTATCTTATTATCTTTATCAGATCTCACTTTTGCAAGTGGCCGTGAAGAGATTGACAACCCCTTTATCGCGTTGGTTGCAAGGTTCTTGATTGTTTTGTGCAGGTACTAGGAGACTTGCGTGTAATCTCCTACTGCATTGATACCTTGGTTCTCAAAAACTGAGGGAAAATACTTATGCTACTTTGTTGCATCACCCTTTCCTCTTCAAGGGAAAACCAACACATGCTCAAGAGGTAGCAGCCGGCAGTTGGAATTCTGGACTGGAAAGGGAGCAAATATTACAGACCTATTATGCACAACTCCAAAAGTCCTAAAACTTCACGGAAAATATTTTTGGAATATATAAAAAATATTGGCGAAGAAAGCACCAGAGGGGGGCCACCAGCCAGCCACAAGGGAGGAGGGCGCGCCCCCATCCTTGTGGGGCCCCTGGCAGGCCTCTGACGCCCATCTTCTGCTATATGGTGTGTTTTGACCTAGAAAAAATCAGAAGGAAGCTTTCAGGACGAAGCGCCGCCGTCTCGAGGCATAACGTGGGCAGAACTAATCTAGGGCTCCGGCGGAGCTGTTCTGCCAGGGAAACATCCCTCCGAGAGGGACAAATCATCGCCAACCAATGATCCTCTCATCAAGAGGGGGTCAATCTCCATCAACATCTTCACCAGCACCATCTCCTCTCAAACCCTAGTTCATCTCTTGTATTCGATCTTGGTCCCAAAACATCAGATTGGTATCTATGGGTTGCTAGTAGTGTTGATTACTCCTTGTAGTTGATGCTAGTTGGTTTATCTGGTGGAAGATTATATTTTCAGATCCTTAATGATAATTAATACTCCTCTGATCTTGATCATGAATATGTTTTTTGAGTAGTTACGTTTGTTCCCGAGGACATGGGAGAAGTCTTGTTATAAGTAATCATGTGAATTTGGTAGTCATTCGATATTTTGATGAGATGTATGTTGTCTCTCCTCTAGGGGTGTCAAGTGAAAGTCGACTACATGACACTTCACCATTATGTGGCCATAGGGGAAGGCATTGGGAAGTAATAAGTAGATGATTGGTTGCTAGAGTGATAGAAGCGTAAACCATAGTTGATGAGTTGCTTCGTAAGGGGCTGATTTGGATCCATATGTTTCATGCTATGGTTAGGTTTACCTTAATTCTTCTTTCATAGTTGTGGATGCTGGTGAGATGGTTTAATCATAAGTGGGAGGCTTGTCCAAGGAAGGGCAGCAGCCAAGCACCGGTCCACCCACATATCAAATTATCAAAGTAACGAACGCGAATCATATGAGCATGATGAAAACTAACTTGACAACAATTCCCATGTGTCCTCGGGAGCGCTTTGCTTTATATAAGAGTTCGTCCAGGCTTGTCCTTTGCTACAAACAAGATTGGGACACCTTGAGGCACCTTGTTTGCTTTTATTACTTGTTACCCATTACAATTTATCTTATCACAAAACTATTTGTTACTGATAATTCCAGTGGTTTCAGAGAATACCTTGCTGAAAACCGCTTGTCATTTCCTTCTACTCCTTGTTGGGTTCGACATTCTTACTTATAAAAAGGACTACGATAGATCCCCTATACTTGTGGGTGATCAAGACTCTTTTCTGGTGCCGTTGCCGGGGAGTGAAGTGCCTTTGGTAAGGAAACATTTATATCGTGTGCTAAAATTTACTGTCACCTGTTACTATGGAATGTAATCCTTTGAGGGGCTGGTTCAGGGTGTCTTCACCTCAAACGGAAGAGCAAAGAGTTTTGCCTCAACCTACTGCACCTACTGAAAATATTTATTATGAAATTCCTTAGGATATGATAAAGAAGCTGCTAGCTAATCCTTATGCAGGAGATGGAACATTACATCCTGGTATGCACCAAATCTATGTGGATGAAGTTTGTGGATTATTTAAGCTTGCCGATATGCCCGAGGATATTGTCAAGAAGAAGGTCTTCCCTTTTTCTTTAAAGGGAAAGGCATTGACATAGTATAGGCTATGTCATGATACTGGATCATGGAACTACAACGGATTGAAATTGGAATTTCATCAGAAGTTTTATCCTATGCATCCGGTTCATCGTGATCGGATTATATATATAATTTTGTCCTCGTGAAGGAGAAAGTATCGCTCAATCTTGGGGGAGGCTTAAGTCAATGTTATATTCATGCCCCAATCATGAGCTCTCAAGAGAAATTATTATTCAGAAATTTTATGCTCGGCTTTCTCATAATGATCGATCCATGCTCGATACTTCTTGTACTGGTTCTTTTATGAAGACGGATATTGAATTCAAATGGGATCTATTGGAAAGAATTAAACGCAACTTTGAAGATTGGGAACTCGAGAAGGTAAGGAGTCAGGTATAAACCTTAAGTTTGATTGTGTTAAATCTTTTATGGATACCGTTGCTTTTTGCGATTTTAGCACTAAATATGGACTTGACTCTGAGATAGTAGCTTATTTGTGTGAGTCTTTTACTACTCATGTTGATCTCCCTAAGGAGAAGTGGTTTAAATATCATCCTCCCATTGAAATTAAAGTAGTGGAACCTATTAAAGTGGAATAAGAAACTATTACCTATAACATTGATCCTATTATTCCTACTGCTTATATTGAGAGGCCACCTTTTCCTGTTAGAATAAAGGATCACGATAAAGCTTCAACTGTGATTCATAAGAGTTATACTAGAACACCTACACCCTCTGAGAAAATTAAATTTGAACCTAGTATTGCTATGGTTAAAGATCTGTTGGTTGATAGCATTGATGGGCATGTTATTTATTTCTGTGATGAAGCTGCTAGAATTTCTAAACTCGATATGAATGATAAACATAGAACTGTTGTTGCCATGCCTATTGTTTCAGTTAAATTAGGAGATCATTGTTATCATGGCTTATGTGATTTGGGTGCTAGTGTGAGTGCAATTCCTTATACCTTGTATAAAGAAATTATGAATGATATTGTACCTGCTGAGATAGAAGATATTGATGTTACTATTAAACTTGCTAATAGTGATACTATATCACCAATTGGGATTGTTATAGATGTTGAAGTCTTGTGTGGGAAGATAAAATATCCTACTGATTTTCTTGTTCTTACCTCCCCACAAGATAATTGTCGGCGTCCTGGGAACGGGGGTGCCCAGACTTGCCAGCCTGCCGCCTGCGAGCGTGGCTCCATCCATGGCCCGGTATGGCCCAGCTTCAGCAGCGACAACTCAAGACCCTCGCGAGGGGCCAAGCCTCGCGAAGCGGACGACACCAAGACCTCCCTGGGGGCAGCCCCGCTAGGCTAGCTCCCGAGGAGCAGAGATATCTATGCAAGGGGCACCTCGCGAGGTTCGCGTGACGTGAGCCATGACGACCAAGGCTAGATAGGCGCCAACTGGCGCAGTGTGCCAGTTTCCTCTTTGGTGCTAAGGAGGCAAGCACAGGCGCGGGGTCCCGAGGCATCAGGCAAAGGTTTCCATATCGGTGCAACAAGACAAAGACCGCGAGGACGGAGGTCATCACGGAGCCCACGACAGTGTCACCACTAGAGCCTTTTGCAGGCGAAGGCTACTTTTGTCAGGATAACTTGTACTAGTTGTCTGCCTTCGAATTTGGCCGTTGTAGAATCCCTTCCCGCCTAAACATTTGGGAGGAGGACCAGGGCCACTATAAATAGGACCTAGCCACCACCGTAGTAGGGGATCGACCTATCTAGCGAGGAGGACGACGGATCATTCAGGCCACCCTCACACCCACCATCTCATCGAGCTCAAGAACACCTCACCTCCCGAGGTTGCTCATCCACTGTACTAGCCCATCCTCAGCCCTCGAGGCAATCCACCCACAAACTGGAGTTGGGTATTACACTGCAAGGTGGCCCGAACCAGTATAAACCCCCGTGTCTCTTGTTCTTTCAGTTCGTCGAGCTAGGCCGTGGGATCATTGAGCGCGCGAATTGGGGAGAGAGTGTTCTTCGTGCGCACCCCAGAGTTCGAACCTCTCAAGGGTTTGCCGGAACCCGTAATCCAACATTTGGCGCGCCAGGTAGGGGTGCGATGAAACCTCTCTTCCGCCGATTGACGTACCACTACTCCACCGCTTCCATGGATGATGCTCGTCGAGCCCGTGCTGAGCGACGAGCCGCCCTCAACACTCGCGACGCTCAAACGGCGCCCGTCGGTGGGCGTCGCCGTCGCTCTCTATCGCCCGCTACCAACGCCGCCACTAGCCCGGTGGGGAAGGAGCAGCAAGCCTCGGCACTTGACACCTCTGTGCGGTGGGACGGACGCACCTTCACCCCGTCGCTGACTCCGGCCGGCTCGTTGTCCCATGATTGTCGCGGACCCGCGGACGCGCAGGCTACGCTTCTCATGGCGCGCGAGCTCCTGCGTTATCGCCCCGTCGATGACCTTTATGAGGAATGGTTGGACCGCATCACCGTGCTCGTCAGTGTCGCTGGGGGCTCTCCTGCACCATCCCTTTCGTTGCCTCGTCCGCCTCCTGCGGCGGGTGGCGTAGCCCATGGATCACCTCCGCCACCTCCACATCAAGACGTTGCCCTCACGCCAAGACGTATCCCCCCGCGGCGCGACCCACCGCACAGGGCGCCCACGCATGAAGAAGGAAGCTGCTGGGAAATCCCGCAGCTGCAAGAAGATGCTCTTGCACTCCCAGCACCATCATGTCAAGACCGCGTGCCGCTTGCGGCTATGGTGCGTGGGTACCAAGACCAGGCTCCACCTCCATGACGGGCTCCAGTCACCACCGCGGGCTGCCGAGCCTTCACCCCCGAGCTGCTCAGCGTTGTCTGGCCCGGCAAGTTCAAGCCCGATCTGCCTCCGCGCTACGACGACACCCTCGACCCTGCTGAGTTCCTGCAGCTCTATGAGCTGAGCATCGAGGCGGCTAACAGTGATGAGAAGGTCATTGCAAACTGGTTTCCCATGGCTCTCAAAGATGGCGCGCGCTCGTGGCTCTTGAACCTGCCCGCGGGGTCGATCTCCTCCCGGGGCGAGATGCGCGAGCGCTTCGTTGCCAACTTCCAAGCCACTCGCAACCGCCCGCCTTCTGCTGGTGACCTGCGGTGCATCAAGAAGCAGCCGGGGGAAACCCTGCAAAAGTACAACTAGCGTTTCAACAGCGTTCGCCTCAAGATCCCCAAGGTGACGGACGGGGCCATTATCTCAGCATTCTCTGATGGCGTCCATGAGGTCAAGATGAAGCAAGAGCTCGCCAAACACGAGGACCTGTGCACGGCTCTGGAGATGTTCAACATGGCGACCAAGTGCACGAGAGCTGAGGAGGGGTGCCTCTCCCTCGTCGAGCTTCCAGTTGTCGACCCGGAATACAAGAAGGCCAAGACCAACAACGTGAAGCGCAAGCGGACCGCCATGCTCGCGGCGGAACCAGAGATGAAGCGCGGCTGCGACCACCCAGAGTCATCCAAGGGTAGCCACCCATTATGCGCCTTCCACAACGTACACAGCCACAACACCAACGACTGTCAGGAGCTCAAGGCCATCCGTGACGGGCGCTTCGGTCGACGCCCCGAGCGCAACGACCGAGGCTACTACTACGGAGGAGGCAGAAGTGGAGGATGCTGCAGCGACCGCGCCCCCCCCCCCACAAGGAGTGGCATGACCGACCTTGTTAGGACCGTTGGCTGGACCAACCTCGTGAGGGTGCCTAGAGGAACCAGCCTCGTGAGGACCGCCCTCAGGGCAACGCTTGTGTGACGCCCGAGTCCGATGCACCGGGTGTCTTCCAGCTATTCGCTGTTGTTGCCATGTCATTCTCTTGCATGTTGCATCTTGCCATGTCATCATGTGCATAGCATCATCATGTTTTCAAAACTTGCATCCGTTCGGGTTCCCCAGTTCTTTCTGTTTTCTGTTCTGAGCCCAGACACACTTACCCGCGCCCACGACACCTCCAAAATATTATTTTATAAGTGGCTGGAAAATGTTCTCGAAATGGGATGAGAGTTTGCATGCGGTCTTATTATAGTGTAGATAGGCCACCTGTCAAGTTTCGTCGTATTCGGCGCTCGTTTGATAGCCCAACCGTTAAACATATAGCGGCATTATAGCCGGTCTATTGTCAGATGTTTCCGGTCTCCGGAAACGGTTGCCGGGTTGCATTCCTCCTCTCTCTTCTCAGTCCAACCCACTCTCTACCACCCACTAGGCCCAACCTACCCCTCCTCGCGTCAGGACCGCCCGATGGCGATCGCACGGTCCAAAAACGCCTCCTAACCCTAATCCTAACCCCCTCCCATTCCTATTTAAACCTCTTCTCTTGCCATTTTGGGCAGCAGCAATCCTCCCCCTCATTTTCCGTACCACCCAATCATCAGGGCCGCCGCCCACCTCCATTTCCATGCCTGGCCAGCCGCCCACTGCCACTTGGTGCTCAGCCATCCAGCGTGCCACCGCAGCCGACGCCGCCCCAGCCAAAGGGGAAGCGCCATCTCACCACCAACCGGCTCCCACCGCCGCGGCTCGCGAAGCCCACTGGAGGCCCTCCCTGGGACGCCCTGGGCCCGATCACCCCACGCCTCCCACTTCCTCGTTCCCAATCTGGTTCGAGGGGAGGAGCCCCTTGATCCAGAGCCCTGCCGCCTCATGACCTCGGTCGCCGCTGTCTCGACTTGCCTCGCATCGCCGACCACCGGAGACGCTGTCGGCGACTTCACCGGGCCGGACCTCCCACGCACCCTGCTCCTTCCTCCCTCCTCTCTTTCTTCCTGTCTCACTCTCTCCGTTCCTTGCAGCACCGCCACCTGCCGGAGTTCGTCGCCGGAGCCCAGATCCGCTCTCCTCCGACCGGATCTGGGGAAGCTACACCCAGATCCGTCCTCTGTTCCCTCCCCCACATCTATTCCCGACCTCCGCGTTCGCCGCCGTCGCTGGAGAGGCCACCCTACTACCGCCGGTCTTCTTCCTCCCTGGGATGCAGACGAGCGCAACGCCCGCTGTCATTGACCATGCCGCCACTTCACGTGTCCCCGTGAGGCCCGGCCCAGCTCCACTCCAGCCCGCAACCCAGGAGCTCCGCAGATCCAACGCCTAGCCGGCCTAGCTGCAGCATTCCAAGCCCGCCTCCACTTTTGGCCCGAAGGCCCAAAGTGAGCATTTCCATCTATCCCTCACTTGGTGCTACAGTTTTGCTATTGTGCGCCCATGCTTCATTCCTGATTCGTCCCGTGGCTTGTTTTTTTCTGTGCTGTGAATTTGTCATTAAATCCTGGACATGCTTATTACAGAAATGCCCCTATTTTAAACTGCTAATAACTATTTAACCATGCATCCAAATAAAACATGTCATATATGTAAAATGCTTAGATTTTCATCTAGTTTCATAATATGCTGCTTTCATGCATGTTAAAAATGTTAAAAATGTTGTTTGTGTTTATTTTGCATAATGCCATGTTAAAATGATTTGTTTCATAACTTAATATTCGTAACTCCGAATTAAATAAACTTCATATGTAAATGGGGTAGAAAACTGCATAGATTAACATGGTGGCTTTACTTTGCATGTTTAAAAACTCTAAAATATGGTTTAGGGCAGAACAGTACCAACTCTAAAATTTGCATATGAGGATTTTCTGGAATTGTTGTTTGTTATTTCCGGCCTCATTTAAACTTGCCTAAATAGTTAGTTTGCTTATGCCTCACCTCTTACCATGTTAACCAACCTTTAATATTGTTGAGTACCTAAAGGTGAGTGAACTAAATAATCAAATGTGGTGTTTCGTCAATATGCAACTTGTTGCATATAGAGCTCCACTTAACTTGTAGTGTTGTTTGTTGCACTTTGCCATGCCATGCCTCATTAAACCGGACATGCATCATACTTGTTTGTGCATCATGCCATGATTATGCTTGTGTGTTTACCATGATACTTGTTTCTTTCTGGTTTGCTTCTGTCGTTAGCTTCGGTTTCGTTCTGGAGTTGTGAGGATTCGTTCGACCCAGTCCGTTTGTCTTCTTCATGGACTCGTTCTTCTCCCTTGAGGGATATCAAGCAAGATGACCATTACCCTCGATATCATTTCTATCTTTGCTTGCTAGTTGTTCGCTCTATCGTTATGTCGCGCTACCTACCACTTGTTTATCATGCCTCCCATATTGCCATGTCAAGCCTCTAACCCACCTTCCTATCAAACCGTTGTGTGGCTATGTTACCGCTTTTGCTCATCCCCTCGTATAGTGTTGCTAGTTGCAGGTGCCTTGCAGGTTGTTCTATGTTGGAACATGGATATGTTTGGGATATCAAATTATTTATTGTTTAATTTAATGCATCTATATACTTGGTAAAGGGTGGAAGCCTCGGCCTTATGCCTGGTGTTTTGTTCCACTCTTGCCACCCTAGTTTCCGTCATACCGGTGTTATGTTCCTTAATTTTGCGTTCCTAACGCGGTTGGGGTTATGAGACCCCCTTGATGGTTCACTTTGAATAAAACTCCTCCAGCAAGGCCCAACCTTGGTTTTAAATTTTGGCACAACCACATATTACTTTTCCCTTGGGAGTCGTGCTCCCGAGGGTCATCTTTATTTTAAACCCCCCGGGCTAGTGCTGCTCTGAGTGTTGGTCCAAACTAGGCGATGTCTGACACCCCCTGGGAAACCAAGGTCTATGCCAACCCGACGTCTTGCCCATCTGGTGTGCCCTGAGAACGAGATATGTGCAGCTCCTATCGGGATTTGTCGGCACATTCGAGCGGTCTTGCTGGTCTTGTTTTACCATTGTCGAAATGTCTTCTAACCGGGATTGTTTCGGGAGAAGGACTATCCTTCATTGATCGTGAGAGCTTGTGATGGGCTAAGTTGGGACACCCCTGCAGGGTATAAACTTTCGAGAGCCGTGCCCGCGGTTATGCGGCAGACGGGAATTTGTTAATATTCGGTTGTAGAGAACTTGACACTTAACTTAATTAAAATGAATCAACCGCGTGTGTAGCTGTGATGGTCTATTTTCGGTGGAGTCCGGGAGGTGAACACAGTTTGGGTTATGTTTGAACACAAGTAGTTTTAGGATCACTTCTTGATCACTTGTAGTTTAACGACCGTTGCGTAGTTTCTCATCTTATCCTTGTACTCATAAGTTAGCCACCATATTTGCTTAGCGCGTGCTGCAACTCCACCTCATTACCCTATCCTACCCATAAGCTTAAATAGTCTTGATCGCAAGGGTTTTGGGATTGCTGAGTCCTCATGACTCACGGATACTTCCAAAATAGTTGCAGGTGCCGATGATACCAGTGCAGGTGACGCAACCGAGCTTAAGTGGGAGCTCGATGAAGATCTTGGTCGTTGTTATGTGTCTTTTTCCGGATGATCAGTAGTGGTGCCTAGTTGGGAAGATCGGGTTTGTCTTCATTTTCATTTGGGTTTGATTGTAGTCGGTCTATGTGTGTATTTTGGATGATGTATGAATTATTTATGTATTGCGTGAAGTGGGGATTGTAAGCCAACTCTCTTTATCCCTTTCTTGTTCATTACATGGGATTGTGTGAAGATGACCCTTCTTGCGACTAAACCACAATGCAGTTATGCCTCTAAGTCGTGCCTTGACATGTGGGAGATATAGCCGCATCGTGGGCGTTACAGCTGGCCTTCTTCCACTACCGCCACCACCAAGGAGGAACGATGGCCACCACCAGGATGAGGGGGCTGGGGGCTTCCAGGAGCCTGGCGCCATCGCCTGCATCTTAGGTGGCGGTCAGGCCCCAGCCTCCAAGCACATCTTCAAGCAGGTCGCTCGTGAGGTGAACGCGGCTCTCCCCAGGCTCGAGGCCACATGCCCGCTCAGGTGGTCCAAGTGCACCATTACCTTCAGCTCGTCCGACCAGCTCAAGTGCGCGGCGAGTGCCGATGTCCTCCCGATGCTCTGCTCACCCATCATCGGCAACACCCTTGTCACCAAGACCCTAATCGACGGCGGAGCAGAGCTCAATGTTCTCTCTGTAGAGACGTTCGACCGCCTACAAGTGCCATATGATATGCTACAGCCAACCAAGCCCTTCTCAGGAGTGACCGACGGCTCCATCACCTCGATAAGGCAAATCCGCCTCCTTGTCATCTTCGGCAAGCGTGACAACTACCGCGCTGAGCTAATCGACTTCGACGACACCCACATCCGTATTCCGTACAATGCCATCCTTGGATATCCGGCCCTGGCCAAGCTCATGGCGGTGACCCATCATGGTTACAATGTCCTCAAGATGCCAGGGAGCTTTGGTGTCATCAAGGTCGCTTGCGAGGAGAAGGATGCGGTGTGCTCTCTCGAGCGCGCCTGCCAGGCTGCGGCGGCCAAACACCTGGACAACGAAGGAGCCATCTATCCCCCTGAGGCTGTCCCCAAGAAGAAGAAGAAGCTGCACAGCCAGGAGCCTCAGGAGAGTGGTGTCTCCAGCGGCACCACCTCTGTACCAGCGCCCACGACTGGGGCGCCTCCCTCTATCGCATAGGAAGGTGCGCCCGGCGCCGTCCTTAGGATGGGCTCGGGGGCTCTCTTCCGGTGGGCCTCTAACTTAGCCCATGCCTCGAGGGAGGTGCTCTGGCACCACATGGAGGCATGCTTCACCGCATGCTTCCCTCATGAGGGCGCAAGGCATGGATTGCCCGGTGCTCAGGAGTTCATCACCAAGGCGACTGAGGAGCTTCAAGAGGCGAGAACCATGCGCGGCGACCGCCGCCCACCACCTGTCACAGCTCCTTGTCCTGGCAAGGATGACGAGCTGCACGTCTGTGTCAACATCCTAGGGCTCAATAGGGCCGCATCGCAGGAGCGTTTCTGGCCTTCGTGCATTGGTCGGTGCGAGGGTCCTCCTCACAGCTATGTTCGCATGCCATTCAGCCTGCCGAACATGACTGCCACCTTCCAACAGCACCTGCGGAGCGTTCTGGCGGCTCAGGAGGCTAGGCATCACGTAGTCCTGGCGGAGATGGCGACGGTTCTTCATGAGCCTCCTGGGCCCCCAAAGCCTCCCAAGGCTCTAGACTCAGGCGGCTCGTGAGAAGCAACTTCTTCAACATGCGTCTTCAGCTGCTTCAACATCCCTCCAGCAACGGTGCGAGGTGAGTCTTTCCGATTCATTCAGTTGGGGCGCTCCTCGGGTAGCATTATCCCCAATTCGCACAGGCATGTCCCTGCGACGTGTATCCTTTGCGTCTTTAACTTACTCTGTTGGGGGCGCCTGTCGGGCTTCATCATCCCCAGGCTGCGTGGGTCCGTCCCTACGGCATGTATCGTTCTTGTATTTATCCAAGCTAGCTTGCCTCCTCCCATGAATTACTTTATGATTATCACCTGCTTGCATGTTGCCCTTCGTGGCCTCTCGCGTTACTGACCGGCATCCTGCTCATCCTGCAACGGGGGCTACACATGTTGGGACGGCGCTTGTGCTCGGGTCCATCCCTGCAATGCTGATAAACCTATGCGATCGAGCTCTGGCTCGCAGCCCGCTCCGCACACGTCACCTCACCAGATCCTCAGTGCCTCCATCTTCTTGTCAAAGGGACAGCGGCAGGTCATGCTCTTCTCTCTAACTAACCCGCAGGAATCTTCAACCTCAACTACAGGCGGTCTCGCCTGTCGCCTCTTTTTCTACGTGATTCACTTGTGCGCTAAAGGGGGGACTCCTGAGCATTGCGCCTCAGAAGTTCATACTAACTCTCCAGTCCTCACCCCGTGGCCTTGACCATGGCACCGCGGCCTGGCATACCAGCGGTGGATGAGCCTCGCTCGAGGGTCGGGACCCGAGGGCGCAGAGCATACAAATGAACGGGGAAAGGGGCTGTTGACGCTCAAAAGTGGCATAGTCATAAAATTAGCTTAGGCTATATAAAGACTAATTCAAACTTAGGATTGGAAGTCACTTCAGATGGCTCTCTCTAAGAAGATCGAGATGGATAAGAAGATGGTCTATAGCGGAGCTCGGATGTAATAGTTATGACAAGTTCGGAGATGCTCATGTTGACACCAGATTAAAGAATGGCATGAAACTCAATTAATACAGCCTCTGATGGAGAACGTTTCAACATGAAATTTGTGCGTCTCATTGAAACGGTGGATTTTGATATAAAATCGTCTTAATCCAAGGTCATGTGCAACCTGTGGAGGCAAAACAAGATCAGAAACAAAAGCTGCAGAGTCATTTCGGACCGACCGAGTTGATTTGATCGGTGAGACCGAGTTGGTCCGAAAATTTACAAGAGAGTTGGCAATGTTGACTCGGTAGGACTGAAGCAAACCAATCGGTGAGACCGAGTTGATCCGAGAAATTAAAGAAGGATACAGGGAGTTGGGAACGTTCACTCGGTGGGACCGAAATGAACCAATCGGTGAGACCGAGTTGGTCCGGGAAATTACCAATGAATCCTGTCCGAGTTAGGTTTGGTTTTTTGATGTTTTGGACGGAATTTTTAGTCCTTTTCTTGTATGGAAATTCCAGACACCTCATAAATAGATGAGAGGTGACGGCTGATTGAACAACACACAATCATAAAAAACACATCTACTACTTTTTCATCTACGTTTTGTCTCTCCCCTGTTTTTGCTTCCTCAGTCTTCGTCGTTCTTCATGTTGGGGAGCTGCGAATCCCGAGGATCTAGGGGCGGTTGGACCGACCTAGGGCAGACATAGCCGCCGCACTTCCCGACGGGGTCCCTCCCGGGAGTGTGGGGTTTCGGGTCCTCAAAAGCTCTCGCCGGTCGACTTGCGAATCGCGCTTCCGGTGAGACTCCTTCGACGTGAGCTACGGTGCATCACCCCTGGCATCGATGGTACACGTGATGTGTTCATGTGCGAACAAACTTTTTGGCAACTCCGCTGGGGACTAAAAATCAATGATCATCATCCACCATGTCTGATATTCCCAAGCCATCTGAGGTAGATGCTGATAACATCATTAAGCCCACTCTTGATGAGATATCGGCCGATCATCGCCAAATCTATGAGGAGTACAAGAAGGCATGTGAAGAGAAGGATTTGCAGAGTTCCTTGCAAAATTCAAGAAGGATCACCAAGGAAACGTCACTCCGATTGAAGAAATCAAGTACCCTCCTCTTCAAACCGAGTTGGTTAAACCCTCTGTGAGTACTACCTTTTCTCCTGAGCAATGGGCTGAGATTGAGAGTCGTATTGCTAATGGTAACAATCTGGTCTATCAAACTTTCATAGAAAATACTAATGCTTAGAAAAATACATCTCAATCATCTAGTGGTAATGGTGGTATAGATGCTAGCGTGCAAAACCCTAATATGGATTTACCTATTTCATCAGCGCCTCCCATGCCGATGACTTATTACCCTACCCAAGCAAATCAAATTGTTGCTGCACCCACTAATCCTATCATGAGTATTCCAAGTTCGATGGTGACGCCGAACCAAGCCCTACCCATAGGTACAAACGTTGTTAGATCACTGTCGAATTACAATTCGGCATACATGCCACAATTCACACCCGCAGCTACTAACCCTACTCCTCCTATGCCACTGCCACAAGCTTCATCGTCCATTGTGGATGATGGTCTAGCTAATCTTAGAGAGGAGATGGCTAATATGCTCCGAGAGAATTTTGGAGTTGAGTTGCCAAGGAACCGTATATACTAAAAGCCATATCCAGAATACTTTGAAGCAATTCAATGCCCTCCGTGATATAAAATTCCAAATTTGGTTAAGTTTAATTGAGAGGGCACAAAAACCACCTGGGAGCATGGTCAATACTTGGCACAATTAGGTGAGGCAAGTTCATGAGATGAGTGGAGAGTACGTTATTTTCCTTTATCTTTAACCGGTACTGCTTTCTCGTGGTTTTCTACATTACCACCCGGTTCTATTACTACATGGTTTCACTTGGAACAAAAGTTTCATGATCATTTTTATAGTGGTGATAATAGCTTAAGTTGTCACGTCTTACATCGGTTAGCCAAAATCATGATGAATCGATCTTCGATTACGTCAAGAGATTTAGAAAGACAAAAAACCGGTGCTATAGTTTGGTGATAACCGAGAGGGATTTGGCTGATCTTGTGCTTAATGGTTTGAGAACTCACATTAGAGAAAGGCTAGAAGGAATTTCAAATATCAACCAAGTCTTGCAAAGGGCTTTGGCTCAAGAAAGCCAAAGCAACGATCTTAAAGAGGTGCATAGATATAAAACTGATCCTAAGACGAATATGGTTGAATATGATAGTGACCACTCGGATGATGAGGGTGATATTTATGCTACTGAATTTGTTTGGCCATCTAAGGCCAAACCATTTACTTGCATTGATTTAAAGCTGATTCATAAGAATCGTGATGAAGAGAGGAAATTTACTTTCAACATTTCTAAGTGTGATAGAATATTTGATGCTTTATTGCAAGCGAAGATTATTAGAATATCTCATACTTTACCGTCATTTGAAGAGCTGAAACGGTGTGCTTATTGCAAGTACCATAATTCTTTTTCTCATGCTACTAATGATTGTAATGTTTTTCGACGACAGATACAATCAGCCATTAATGATGGATGATTGAATTTTTCTGAGATGCAAGTTGATAAGCAACCTTTCCCAATGAACGCCATGGATTTGAGGGGAAGAAGATGTTAATTCGGCCCAGCATAGCCGAATCAGCAAATAAGAATAATATTGTCATTGGTGAGCCCAGGAAAAATAAGGAGAGCGACAAGGTCTTGGGGAGACAAGTTGTTCTTGACAAGCAACCTGATGGCAAGGAGATAATCAAGATCACCTTCAAGAATCTTATGCTCTGTGGGCAACCACAAGTGCAAGAGAACACTCATGTCAAATTTGTTAAGCCCAAGAGTCCAGAGGTTGGCAAGTGGAAGACGAATGAAGCTAAAGTGCAGCACAAGAAAACCAAGCCAACTTTTGATATGTTGTTGTCCAAGTATGCCAATCAAGTGGCTGGTTCTAGCTCTAATCGGTCATCAAATTTGAAGCGCTCAAGGTCACCTCCTCGGGAAGAATTTTAGCATCATGCAAGGCCATATGGGTCATGGGCACCGGGACCATGGATGGCGCCACCCCCCTATGTGCCATACTACATGGGAGACTTCAATGGAGGATGGGGGCAGCCCCCAATGGCCCCTTATGCTTTTCATCCAGGTTGGGCAGAGCCAAGGAGGCCCATTCATGAGAGGCTTTCTTATCCAACACGAGGTCGTTCGAACAATGGTGTGAATCGGCCAATGCAAGATAATCAAAAAAGGGTCAACAGGAAAGTGTGGCCTGCCAAATCACCAAGTGCTAAAATTTCAGAGCCTAGCAAGCAAAAGGAGAAGAGTACTAGTGGTGAAACTATTATGATAGGCACTAAAGAATTAATAATCAAAGAGCCGATTATTGTTGATAATCCAACTGATTCTAATAAAGATGTGGCTGCGGTCTAGCAAGGCCCCATGGCTAATGATCATGAAGCTAGCACAAGAAAGGCCAAGTGGAGGGATCCAAAATATACTCAGCCTAAGTGGTGTCCTTCCGGTCTGACCAAGGCGCAAAAAAGGAGATTGCAGCGCATGAGGAGTCATGAGAAGGAGGAACAAAAAGCAGAAAAGCTAAGGGATAAATTATTCAATGAAAGCAGTCCCATGGTAACCCCAAAACATAAGTGCTTTCATCAAGGGTGACCGACACGTGGCATCCACCATAATGGAACGTCATTAAGCTATTGGGTCCGGTTTTGGATCTGACAACCTGCTAACAGCCCTGACCAATGGGGATTTTCCACGTGTAAAATCATCATTGGCTGGAGGAAACACGTGTCGGCTCACCGTTGGGACAGATGTCATCCACTCATTGGACCCAAAGGGCCTATGATACGTCGACATGTGGCACGACCCAACAGAGGCCCAATCCTATGAAAAGGCCGGCCCATTTGACTTGGTCAAAAGGTGGCGGGCCGGCCCACGGCAAGCCTATTAATGGCATGTTCGCATATAGCCCATTTACAGCCCGCTAACCCAGGGCCCGTTTACGGCCTATCCGAATTAGGCCCGGTAGCGTCATCTGGGCCGTCCAATATAATTCCAGCCCATTTTAACTTCTGGCCCATGTATGGCCCATGATGTCTTTCGGCCCATATGAGGCCCTTATTACTCCCAGCCCATTAACGGCCCGTGGTAAAATTGGCCCGTAATGAACAGTGTATCACTTTATACCCATTAACGACACGTGGTGAAACTGGCCCGTGATGAACAGTGTATCACTTTATACCCATTAACGGCCCATTATTCCGTTGGGCCATTTCCAGCCCATGTTATCTTTCGGCCTTCTCAGGGCCCATTTATTCTTGGGCTCATTTCTCGCATTCATTTACTTACGGCCCATTACTGTCATTTTCTGCTTGTGAGCCGAATTCAGCCCGTGGTTACAGTTGGCCCGTTTGTGGCCCGTTAATACGTTGGGCCGTTTTCATAGCGTCATCAAATACAGCCGATTAACAACGGCCCGTCATGGTCGGCCCATGAACCGACGATTTCAACTCTAGCCCATTTACAGCCATAATGTGGTCTGTTATTGGCCCATGTTTGGCCAACCGATCATACGGCCCGTAGAAGGCCCATTGATGATACGACCCGTAGACGGCCCATTGTGTCTACGGCCCGTATAAGGCCCGTTGTTTCTACGCCACGTAGAAGGCCCATTGTTTCTACGGGCCTTAGAAGGCCCATTGTTTCTACGGCCCGTAGGAGGCCCATGTTAACTACAGCCGGTGGGCATCAAAGTTCACCACCAGTGCAAATATAGGGAACACCCTACACTATACAAAAATGGATTGTTGTTTTCTTCAGCTGGTGGCTACACGTTAAGAACAAATTTTGTATCACACCAAAACAAATTACAACTATAAAACAAAAGGAAGGTTGGCATAAAAGTTAACAGTCTAGCAGGTAAATGCACCACCAGAAGTTCAGAAGCTTAGTTCATTTGACCTGACTGTTATGTTTTCATGCTCTATTCTCCGATGGAGCACCATAACCTTCGCCTGCAGTTCTCCTAGGCTCCTGAACAACATAGCAAATGTGTGATAGTATGGTTTCAAAACCATGCATATCTTGACAACATCTAACAATGTCTCTCCTTGTTTCACAAAGGGTCTCTGTTAGGGAATGGACTTGTGTCTGGAGCGCAGATACAACATTGTTTTGAGCTTGCATATCTTGATCATGAGGCAGTTTGGACGAGATTTCCTTAATGACAAACCCAGTATTACGCAGGAACATCCTTTTGGCACTGTTAGTGGACAGGTACTGACCCACTGCACCAAGAGCTGACTTTGCGATTATAGTTGCCTCACCACCTTCAGAAGGTGGCGGTTCCACCATTTTTTCCATAGCTCGCTGAAAAGTTGAGGTTTTACATTAGTAGTACCAGAACAGAAGATATTAAGGAGGCAACAAAACCAAACAAAATAGCTTTGGTCTATATACATAACTTATTTTGGTGAACCTATGTAAAATATTAGTTGTATTTTATTGCAAAGTACATAATAAAACCAAGTTCCAAACATATGACCATGTACCATTGCGAATGTATTGTCTATTTCTTCACATTGTATTGAGGGCTAAGGATAAAGAGACAAAGTTTATAATACGGTAAGCATAGTATGACATCATTCATATCACAAAACAACTGAGAACAGACAAACAGGCAATTGTAACGTTGTGTGGGCAAGTCCAGCACGGAACTAGATTACAGGTCAAGATCAAAGGAACATCACTCCTCTCTTTTAAACCTTGTAAGGTGCAATGATACGCTAAGACAATTGTGTATAAAATTGAAAATAGTAATAGACATTGGCTGCAAACCATGCAGTTCAAGGCACATGTCAGAGTAAGTAGTACTTAAAAGGCATGAGGATTAAGGACTTACAACAGTAGCTTTGACTGGTGTAGTCAGGCCCTTCTTCTTGCTGGCGTGACAGTCCTTGAAGATTTCCACAACATTTGGTTCAGGTTCCTTTTGGTCCTCGCGGGCTTTCCTCTGCATTTGGAACAAGTCAATAAAGATCTGATAATATGGCGCAGTGAAAAGAGTGAAACAACAGCTAATTACAAGAGCCTTAAAGTGTGCAATATAACTACGAGATCATGTCGTCTGTTGGAATTTCACTTTCGTACAATTGGCCTTGTTGTTTGAACAGTTCACCTAGATGAAGATAGATTTGTGTGGCACATGCGTAAATAGGACTTCAACATGTGATCTGATCACATATATATAATGTACCTGATACTTTAGATCATACCAGTGTTTAACAAGGCCCCTCCAGTCTTCATCCGATATATTTTCCACTTGAGATGTTTGGGAAAGTTCACTATGAGCCTTGCCTTCAAAGTGAGTTTTCCTCAAGTTATACTGATACTACCGCAGAGCCGACTTGAAAACATGGGTGCAAGCTTGTATGGTTGCATCATCTTGGCTATCCAACTTGAACCTCATCTGTTAAAAATTATGGGAGTCTCATTATCAGCAACCTAGAAAGTATGGGACAGAGCAAGACGATATTACTAGTTTCCATACATAACCATACTTACAGATAAATGGTCGAGGAAGGTGTTGAACTAGGTTTCATCTTTGTCATTCCTGTATAGAATCCATGTTGGGAGGATACGTACATGACACCTAATGGCAACCGCTGCCTCTGATACTAACTTGGCTGACTTTGTAGCATCGCGTGGCCTTTTAAACCTGCCTCAAAACGGATCTCCATTCTTCCTCCTCTAGATTTAGTTAACCTATCGAGCATTATCCTTGATGTTTGTTTCCTCTTGCGCCTAGGTGCTAGTCCAACAATGAACATAGGAAGTGTTAGTGTATATCAAACTGTGAGACTACATATAAAGAAGCATGCAACTGTAACTTGACTCCATCAACTACCTTCTTGCTGTTGAAGCTCACAAGGTTCATCTGATCTTGCCAACTCATCTTGTGTCAAGTGGCAAGGGAGCTTGGGAACATGATGCTAGCTCAGTTGACACACGAGTAACTCGTGAAGCTGGTAGAACTGTGGAAGGTGTTGTAAGAACTAGGGTTGTCTCTGCTTGTTTGGTGGCAGCTATTTGTTTCTGTTTGGCTTTTTCCGCAGCTCGTGTAGCATGGGATACCCTGTTTGTAGAATTTTCTACTGGACTTTGACCTTCTATTGTACCATCAGTACCAGCAGAATCTGCAGGATTCTTCCGGTTCTGGTTCCCTGCCATTCTGTGTTTCTTCCTATTTATCTGTGCCATGTTAAGTCAAGCCGGCAAGAAAAATGAATAACAATTTAGTTCTTCAGAACAAATTGATGCATGATATAGACGAACTAAACTTTGATGTTAGAAAACCACATCATAGGAGGATGTAATATGTATGAAAAACAAGACGGAAGATATAACCAGAACTATGATGTGTAAACTAAGCAGAAGACATTTCACTAAATTATAAGCAATGCAATGGAAGGTAGACACCATATGAAAGATGCTACAGACATCGCTCTGCCAAGTTAACAGTGTCTCATCATAAATGGTGTTTAAACAAATGTGAAGTAGTACAAGAAATAAGTCATATGAAAGATGCAAACAACATCACACTGCCAAGTTAGAGGTCTCTCGTCATTAGTGCCATTGCATATTCACAGCTTATGATGTGTAAACTAAGGAGAAGGCATTTCAAAAAATTAGAAGCAATGAAAGCTAGACACCATACGAAAGATGCAACGAATATCACTCTACCAAGTTAAAATTGTCTCGTCATAAGTGCCATTTCAACAAATTAGTAGTACAAGATAGAAAAGAATGCGAGATGTAACCTATATCACACTCCGAAGTCAAACATGTCTTATGATAAGTGATTGTTGTTGGTTACACAACCGTAGTAATTTGATGTAAGAACATGGTGTGATAGACAGATATTGTATGTTCTAGAAACAGGAACATGTGTCTTATTCAAGTATAATGTGTAAAGTAAGCAGACGGAATTCAACAAAATTAGAAGCAATACAAGCTAGACATTACACATAACATGCCACAACATATAACAGTGCCAAGTTAGAGGGAGCACCGGTGATGGTGCACTAGGGGAGACGTGCTCATCATAAACACAGCTACGTTCAGTGTCTATGCATGTGTTGTCTTGGAAATCATCTTGGGGGGATGGAGGAGTAGAAACTGTAGAGGCCCTCCGTTTAAAAGGAGCTCCTTTATCCGCTGCCTTGCTAACTTCCTTCCGCTTTATTGATTTTGAATTTTCAAGTAAAACCAACAATAAAAAGCAATAAAATTCTCTCTTTAGAACTCATTCATGCATGATACTCATAATCACTACTTTGATGTAAGGCAAACACATGATACCGGGATGGAATATGTACGAAAAATAGGACGGCATGGCATGTTCACAATTGTTTGTGTAAACTAAGCAGAAACCATTCCAACAAATTAGAAGCAATGCAAGCTAGACACCACATGAAAGATGCAACCAATATGACTCTGCCAAGTTAAAAGCGTCCCATCATAAATGGAATTTCAACAAATTAGAAACAACACATGCTATAAATCATATGAAAGATGCAACTAATATCACACTGCATATACTAAAGGTGTCTCGTCATATGGATTGATGCGGGATACAAAAAAACAATAGTTTTATGTAAGTACATGCTTAATAACAGATGTACTATGTACTAAATATAGGAAGGAATGTCACATTAACAGGTATAATGTATAAGCTAAGCAGAATAGCACATGCAGTTTAACCAGATTGGAAGAATTACAATCTAGACACCATATGCAACATGCAACCACATATCATGCTGCCAAGTTAGAGAAAGCACCTGCGATGCTAGTGTAGGGGAAATGCGGTAATCAACTGCAGAGCTACGTTCACTATCTGCATCTAGCCTTGCTATTTCTTGAGAATCATGTCGGGAGGCTGACGCTGCATTCTTTAAATAAGGAGTAGTTCACTTGCCTGACTGCCTCATCATAAGTGATTGATGAGGGATACACAAGAACATTAGTTTGATGTAAGAACATGGTTAATACAAAGATGTACTAGTATGTTCCAAAAACAGAAATGCATGTCATATTCAAAGGTATAATGTGTAAGCTAAGCAGATGCAATTTAACCAAATTGGAAGCAATACAAGCTAGACATCCGGCTGGAGTGGTGAGCATGATCATCTAGGACCTGAGAGCCTGGTGGGAGGCGGGCTGCTTCACCACCATCGCGGCTTTTTAGCTGGCTTCTAGGTGATGCCTATCTTTGCTGGGCTCGCCACTGGCTCGGCCAGTGCCCTGACTAGGTATTTGTCTTCTGGTGCTCACGGGATGGTGGTTCATGTAAAAAATATATTTCCTTATCTTAATAAAGACCGACTACAGCCTTTCGAATACAAGCTAGACACCATATGGAGCATGCAACCGCATATGACACCGCGAAGTTAAAGCAAGCACCTGGGATGGTTGGTCATTGCGAGCGAGGTCATCAACTCCAGAGCTAAGTTTACCGTCTCCATCTGCTGACACTGCACCCTTTATAGCGCTGTAACGTGCCATGCTTACCCGGGTAGAAAGCTGGAGCAACTTCTCTCTTTTCTTTTCTGCTTCTCTCGAGGCGGACTCTGAAATACCCTTGCATAAAAACACAATAGTGAGAGTATGGGTGAAGTGTGTGCAGAACTAGTGCACTGTAAAAGTAGAAGATAGCAGGTGGCTGAAAAATAAATGATAGGAGACATATGATAGCTCTACAACATTGCATGGCAAACAACATTAGATTCTACTCCGTATGATTTTGTAATACATGAGCATAGGAAATGCAGGTACTCCTCCAGCACACCACCACATGTGGTCATATCAAGATAACAGTCGACCAAAAATAAATAGGTCAGTCAATTTTTTTAATGAACCGTCCGATCTATAAGGAACAGGCAGATGGCCTTCGTCTACCTCCCGCCAGTCATTGTTGACGATCTTTCTCAAACCGCCAATGACCACCGGCCCAAACCCCTGCCTCTGCCGCCCCCCTCGACCTCACACCACTGCCATGCTTGGAAGCGCCCCAGGCCATCCCTTTAATCTCGGCCGAGCTCCAAATCGGGCGTCAGTAGCTCTACTCCCCACACGCCCCTAAGATAAACACCGAGGCACTGCTTCCCCAGCGTAATAGGCGGACTAGTGCCTGTTACGCCGGGGAATGCTTCTGTTAATTGGGAATCAACTGACCAGGAATTGAAATTCAGGGGGGGCGATGGACCTCTAGCTAAGGTGAAATAATATATGAGGAGAAACCTTGTGCATCGCGAGTTACTAGGAACATCTAGTATCAAGAAGAAGGGGTCAACTAGTGTCTTCAGTGGGATGAATACCGTGCAAGCAGACACGTAAGATTTGCACGAATAAGGGAAGAGGAGTACCCTTATCAGTTGCAAGTATGGTCTCCTCCATATGTCGCGGCGATCTTCTTTTTTCTACCGGGGAAACCGATGTTTTGGAGAACCGTGGATCCTTAGACAAACCTATGGCCAAATTGTTGACTGTGTTGCCATGGCCGTATATCGATGGAGGGGAAGCAGATCCGAGGAGGCGAAGGACGCCATAGCAGGAACAGCTCTGGTGCGGTGGAGGGTGGCGAAGTTGGAGCGACAGCGGTGAGGCACAGGATGGCGTGGTTGAACTGGCCCAGGTACGGACGTCTCGGCCTCGGCTTCAACTACTAGCCGTGGAGGGTGTTGCGGTTGAGGTTGCGGTGGACGGCAACGTTGGGGTATCGGCTCCGGCGTGATGGAGGAGGGCGACGGTTGATGGGTGGGATGGGGTGGCGGACGGAGGATGCTGGCGTTTCACGGCTGGTGGAGAGGTAGTTTTTGCGCCCGCGGAGTACGAATGGGGAAGCGGACGGGTGGGCGGGGGGAGGGGGAGAACCATGTTTCGGTCTTGGGATGCGCTTGTTTTTGGCTTTTTTGAACACAAGATGGGTCGCGCTTCTTTGAAATTTGGGGAAAGCACAAACTTTGTCCCGTCTTAAATTTTGGAACTACTGCAGGTCAGGGGTAGGATGGTAATCTCAGGTGTCCCAAATAGTGCGCGGGAGCAATTTCGGCCGCGCGCATGTGTGCTTAGGCGGCCATTGTGTATGAATGTTTTTCGGAGGCGGTTGCGTGGCGTCTAGATGGAGCTAGAAACCTACCCCGGTTTAGACCTTTGGACGTCGGGCCGGTAGGTTTCACGGGTCGGAGTTATTAGAAAAGTAATTTCCTTGTCCTACCAAACATTGGTCTCACGCGGTTTCGGGCGAGTAGAGGCTCTTTTGGCGCTTCGTTTGAAACATTGAAACACAAGCATTCACGTTTATAGTACTCTTGAACTTTGAGGATTAACCTAAATAGACAACGTTAAATTTGACCTTGTATGTTTGAAAACCTCATTAAATTATCCACTTCTTTTTGAAACTTTGACACTTGAAAATCCTATAACTACAATTATTTTGGAATGGAGGAGATAAATTTGAATCTATTTTGTACACGACTACATATTCTATTATGTACAAAATCAGAGCAAAGATTGGTTCCCCCATAATTTAGGTATTATTTACAAATGCCATGATATCAAATTCAAATAATTGAATGTACTTCATGTTGAATTCGATTTTTTAAAACCACCATAAGTTGAATTCAAATGTATGCTAGTTCATAGGTATCTATTCATAATGTTCATTGTGTAACTTTCGTATGTATAATGTGTTTTACACACACAACATGAACTATACTCATGCTTATATTCGATTGCTAAAGCGATGCATTGTCTGGAGTTCAAAATACTAACTATGTGGATCAATTGTGTCGAATAATAACATAGACATTCTCAAATTCGACAGAATCTAGATGTCTGATGGATCAATGACCGTTCCTTACGAGAACTGTAAATATCATGATCCCATCCTAATATTTGGATACAATTTATATCTTTAATCAATGTGTACAGGAGTCGTTTACGTGTAGTTTCACTCTCCATCGGTGGTCTCTCAGACATGCTCACACACTCTCTCCCGAGGTGTCTTTCTCGCACACATGCTCTCGATATAACCCTCCCTAACTCTCGTAACCATTTACGAATGTTTTCACTAACCTTTATCACAAGCACTCTTCCTCTCGCAAGCATACACATGCACAATCCCCATTGACCGTTTCTATATACATAGACCTACCTACGTGTCTCATGTATGCACATTATCTTTAGGCCTGTCTCTCACGCATTGTCTCACACCTCTCGTCCTAATCGACGTGTATGATTCTAGCAGAGCATTCTGTAGGATGCCCCTTAAATTTAGGTTGGATGAATTGTAATATTAGAGATAAAGGGGTTACCTTAGTCCGAGAACCTAGGGTTACAAATCCTAGCCGGATTTGTCGATGGACACAGAGTCCTTCACAATTATGCTATCTTTCTCTTGTACGACTAAGCATCCATGGGTCTCCCTAAATGCGTCACGGGCCAACCAATGTGGCGCAGGACGGAACCGAACGAAGGGCCTCACCTCGACCCACCGGACCTCACACGGTGACACACCCTCTGCCCCCACGTCTCGTTATCTTCTCACACCCACACATACCAACACAGACACCACACACACACAAAATATTCTCCTGGTGCCTCTATCCACTCCCCCCTTGCATATACACACTCAAGTTAATCTCTCGCCATGACGTCATATTCGTCTCTCTCTAGACCACTCTCATTTCTCGTGCTATCTCTCCCACGCCCCCCGGCCGGCCCCTCTATCCATGCCTCTCTTGAATACGTAATACACACACATACCTCTCTAGGCCCTGCCAAATGCATCAACTACACATTCACACATGTTACATCACATACCCCATTGATCTAAAAATCCCTCTCTTCACGTTTACTTCGCATACAACATTCCTTTTGAATAAAGCGTGGCCAAAAAATTATTTTAGAATTTCTACATATATACAACATTACAAAGTTATATGGAGGACTATGAACGCTAATTTGCATTGCATGGTGCCCACAATGATATTTATTCCGCATTGTGAATTTGTATATTTTTATACTATATATAAAGTTAGTCATAATAAAAGAGAAACGAAGAGTATCTCCCTCTACATCGCATACCCCCCTCTACGCCCCTTTCACGTACGCACACAAACTATCTCCAGGTCCTCTAAAAGTAAGCCCCCAGCACATTCACGCATGTTTCATCTTTCTCTCGCAATATATACAGTGACGATCATTGTATTTGAAGCGAAAGCACGATATGTACATTGGACTTCATAATCCACTCATTAGGGTCACCATTTATGTTTTGTGGTTATTATATGGTCACAGGCTCACCGTACAACTCTGTATTTGCTCTAGACACGACTAGTTGACCAGTTAAACGCTGCACGGGGCACCTCTAGTGTTGCATCACATTATCTCACTACCATCGGGCCCACATGTCGGCTTGTATCTACTCTACATCTACACTCTTATAAAAAAATAAAGTTGGTGATGATGGTGTGCCTGCCATCCTGCAGTATAAGCCATCCGATTTATATCTGACGGATAGGAAAGAAACTATGGCAATTTTGCAAAAAGGTACCCACACACCTCTCCACATTTGCAAATAAGGCCTTCCCTTGTTCATCCTTTTCTCTCACAAGATAAAGTAGTCATACAAATGCATCTTGATGTTACGTGCAATGCACGGGCATCTTGATAGTAAGAATGAAAACAAACGACAAAAAATATTGGACGGTGGTTCGAAGTCATGACCACGGGCACAGCGAACAAGGTGACCTTGTAATGGTATGCTGAGCCGTCTGTTTTATCACACAGGAGCTGGTGTGGTGATTATACACGCACACACGCATGCACACAAACTGCATGCACGCAACACTCACACGAACACATGCACCAACGCATGCATGCGACACTCACACGTACACACGCAGCCACACACGCACGCAACACTCACACGCACGCACACACACACATGCATGCACACCAGTACACCACACGACCAACACACACTCTCACGCTCAAGTGCTCAACCTACACGTGCATGCACACACATCAGGCCCTGACAGACACATACACAACCAGGTGACTCCCGCGCACGGGTTGAAGTTTTGTCGCGCCTGTGTAAATTTGTGTTTACCTGACCTTTTTCCTATGCGAACTGCCAGGTGGGACCCACAAGGAACGTGGTCAATTTAACTAGTCAACATGGTGCCAAGCAGACTATTTGGCTAGTCAACAGAGTGCAATCCAATGCTGAACCATGAGCAAGTGACCGTATAATCACCGCAAAACGTATATAGTGACCATAATCAGCTTATTCTGAAGTTCGGTGAACGTATTACGCTTTTCTCTCTGTAGGCCATCCAAAACTACATCTCTACATGTTCTCGCATGTTACATCTAACAACTATGCAATACAGCACTACTACTACACTCTAACACAATAAATCATATGTGTTTTTAGTTTTACTAGATATCATATTGTTACTTAATTATTCAGTTTGCATACATTAAAATTGCCTTTGAAATGTATGGCCAGTATCATATACCGCGCGGGAAAAATCCCTCCCTTTCCTGTTTAATCAGGTTTGTATCGATGGATCTTGCGAAACAGCAAAACTATAGTACTATACAGTACAAGTGACAGTTCACTGGGCCGTCGTGTCGTGTACTCCTCCGTCGTAAGAGTGGAGCTCTCGCTTTCATAAATCTTCTAGTCCCTTTCGCCGACATGTGGCACATCAAGCTACTGGGTCCACGTGCCATACCGGAATATAGTGCAGAGCAGCCGGGGTGAAGCACCCAGTCATGGCGCCGGCGTAGTAATGAGCAATGAGGCGTCAAATTACAAAGCTGCACCTTTCCCGCGGTTAAGTTGGAGGGATGAAGTAATAATGCTAAAAAAAGAAGTTGGAGGGACGAAGCAACCATCATTTCACTCATTGTTGAATCCGCTTCTCCCTCATTTTCTTCAAGTTAACCACGCGTTGCTTCTGTCGTTATTCTGCCTCACGTGGGACACAGATCGTCTTGGTAAAGCACTGACACATGGGACCGCATGTTAGAAAACCTCCAGGACAACGTCCTCTAAAAATAAGAAACCTCCCTCGCCATCCGCATGGCAGAATCACCTCCTTTTTACTAATCTTGATTCTATAATTTTATAGATCAATATAATTGAGATTTGCATAGATAACACACAGGAGCAAAACCAAGTGGTATGGTTAAGGGCATCCACAATGTGTAGCCAAATGTTAAAATAGCTTTTGGCATCGTGGGAACCATTGTGGACGGTGTTGCCAAAGACAAAAAGATGGAACTGAAGCTCCCTGATCGATTGATTGAAGGAATAGAAAAATGCAAAGTCTCTCCTCTTTCTCCCGTGCTTGGACGCATGTACAGTATAAAGCATAGAGCCTACTCCCCAGTTCCTTCTATCACAAATCACAAAGCAGCGAGGCGTCAAATCACAAAGCACGGACGAAGCAACCATCATTTCACTCTTCGCTGACTCCGCTTCTCCATCGTCTTCTTCGAGAAACCATCTCACCGCACTAAGCTGGACGGACGACGCTATTGTGTACTAGTAGTACTAGTACATTTACGCATCCTTTGGTTCAACGGACTTCCTAGATGCAAATAAGGCGGTTGTCTCGGCTTGCAGGCGGCACTTGCGAACGACTTACGTGGTCTCCCTCAATGGTGTTCTCCGTCGAACGCACTTCGCCAAACCACAACATTCGAGATATCATCGATGTCACTACAATGGGGAAGGAAGTCAAATATAATAGTTACTACCTCCATTTTTTTGTACACAAGGCCAGTATATCAAAATTACAATTTGCAAAAGGCCACTAACACTAATCGAGGCAAAATTGATGGGTTTTTTTACCCTTGCTTTATAGCTGTGCATGCAGCCCGGGAGTGATGACAGACCAAACGCATGCATGCAGCATGCATATAAGAGGCAGGGGAAGCGCGCTTGTGGAGAATCCGAGAAGACTCAAGCAGGAATCAAGGAAAAGGAGCCAATGACTCCATGTGTATTAAGGGCCATACATTTCTCTAGGTCCTTGCATACAGGGGTAAAATTGTCCAAAATAATGCACGGGGTGGTCTGCTTGGTATGCGTGCGCCGAGTTATACGCAAACTAAAAAGGAACGGAGGGAGTATACTAGCAACCAAGGACATTAATATCCCCTGCATGCATGCGGAACTGAGAAGGTTGGTTTGCATGGCGCTACATTAATCAAGTGATGAGGAGTGAGATGGTTAGCTCTTTGGGCTTTGGAGAAAAAAATACGCATTAATTGACATGTGAAACGAGGATTTGTATCGATTAATCCTGCAAAGGAAAACCCCGCCTTTATTTTTTAACACTAGTAGTCCTAGTACGTACTTATCATGTTTTGGTCTAGGCCTTGCATTGCCATACTTCGCCACACATTTTTGCCAAGCTTGCCTAAATTTTTCAAAATGAAAAGGAGGTACACTTGCGCACGGCTGTCGCGGTTGCACCGCACCCTCACACGGTCGCTCCTGCACGCCGCGGTGGCACCGCACCCTCACATAGTCACTCCTGCACGCCGCAAACCCAACCAAGGGAACGCACCCTCACTGACACGTGTTGTCGCATGTGAGCAAACCAAACTCAGCCATCCTACCGCTAACACATAATTTTCGTTCATAGAGTATGTTTATCCAACCGCATGTTGGGGAGTATCCATACGGCCCGTACAGTGCTCTGTTGGAGAAGAAGAAGAGGTGAGGAAGAAGGGTTAGGAGACGTAGGATATTCATCCAACCATCTGAAATGGTAGACTGACCCAAGTCAGGCGACTTGCATAACAATATATGTTTTTACACAGCAAAAGATCCATAAAAACAACAACATAAAGAAAAACTATCACTGCTCACAGAACAAGACGGCCTCGTCGTCTATGGCTGCCGGCGTGAACCAGCCGTAGCTGCCGACGTGTGTCTCTGCATCGTGGTTGTCCTCGGCCTCCAGCTACTCATTCACGCGGAGCGTGCAGGCGCTCTACACGGATGAGAGCACCGCCCAGTTCAAGTCGAGGACGTCCGATTCCGCCTGCAAGAGGGCCTCGATGGTAGTGGCATCCGCGCGCTCCGCGTCGAGTCGAGCCTCCGCTGCCCGGTTCAAGTCCAGGATGTCCGTTTCCGCCTGCAGGAGGGCCTCGATGAGAGCGGCATCCGCGCGCTCCGCGTCGAGTTGAGCCTCTACCGCCCGGTTCAAGTCTAGGACGTCTGGTTCCGCCTGCAGGAGGGCCTCGATGGCAACAGCATCCGCGCGCTCCGCCTCAAGTTGAGCCTCCGATGCCTGGTTCACATCCACAACATCCGGTTCCGCCTGCAGGAGAGCCTCAATGGCAGCAGCAAGCGCGCGCTTCGCGTAGAGTTGAGCCTCTGCCTCCCGGTCCTCCTTTAGTATCGCCAGGTTGAACCACTAGTCCGCCTGCACCATGGGGGACTCGGACGCCGACACGAAGTCGATGGCCATCGTCTCATACCCATCGGGGGCCTTCTGCGCCGCGTCCTCCGCCATGAACATTGGATTGGCTTCCACCTCCTCGTAGCTTGGCTCCAGAGAACCCGGGGATTGGCCCGCCACAAAGCGAGCTTGGGAATGGAGGTCTGTGGCGCGGACCACCGCCGCGATTTCTGCGCGGCGCTCCGGCATCAACATCTTGTAGTACATGATCTTGCGGCGCACCATGGCTTTCCGGCGAACTAGGGGATGCTTGATGCGGGCTAGGGGATCGAAAGGTGGGGGAAGGGGCTAGAGATTAGGTGTGGTTTTAGGGCAGTGGCTGGCGTAGGCCGAGCAGCGAAGGTACTGGTGTGAATAGTGGTTCGGGTGACGACTAGTCAATCGGTTTTGACTGTACATCGCTCTTGTCGCGTTTGTGTTGCAGCCCGGCAAGCTGGACCCTCCACATCACTCACCGAATGGAACGCGCTTCGTCTTGCGTTTTCACTTGCTTGTGGGACCACAGTTGAGAGCAAACTGGCGTCCCTCCCCCTTCCACGCCCACGTCATTTATACTACCACTCCCTCCATTTTATGCGGAGTAAATAAAAACAGAGGGAGTATACTACGGATGAGGATAACCTGACATGGCCAAACCCATTGAGTAACTGACATGCGGGGCCAAGCAAGCATGGGGTCCGCCAGTTAGTGACCGAAAGGGAGGGTAAGGCAGGGATACCTACGTTAGAGGATTCACTTCCACTATTACTCCCTCCTACCGTTTACTATACAGGGCCTAATGTGTTTTTCGAGGCTAACTTTGACCAAATGTTAGAGTAATAATATATGACATGCAACTTACACAAAGCATGCTCCCCTTAATTTTTCACATCTCTCTCCTCCACATAGGCCCTATATAAAAGGAAGGAGGGAGTACTACTATGAGCACTGCATACTCTAGTACAGATGTTGTCAGTACTCCACTAGTACTATTAGACAGGGAGCTTAAAAAAGTTACTATTGGACTGGCTATACGTGGCGAAATCCTAGTAGGAAGAGCATGCGCAAGAACAAGCACATTCACGTGGTTGAAAACAAAATGCAAACCATCTCGAGTAGAAATCTAGGAGTACTTGCGAATCTAACGATATTGATTGGGCGTTGTTGAATGTTGATACTTTTTTGATCAAAGTAGAGATACTTTGACTACACATAAAACTTATATGTAAAGCAGAAAGGATAGGAGGGAGTATATTGTACATTCAATAACAAAATGAACGTTGAATACCCTTTATATATGATTTGCGGATGCTATGATCACCGGTTCAAAATTTTGAATCCGCCTTAGGTATCACATATGCCCCCACTCGTTCTCTCTCAATTTCATCTCGGGGTCTGGAGATCGATCGAATGAGGACTAGGGTGGGTACAATACGTTCGTTTCACTTATGAATGTACAATATACTCCCTCTGATCCCCACAGACCCCCCATGTCGGTGTCAAAACTGGCGGATCTCGGGTAGGGGGTCCCGAACTGTGCGTCTAGGTTCGATGGTAACAGGAGACAGGGGACACAATGTTTACCCAGGTTCGGGCCCTCTCTATGGAGGTAAAACTGTACGTCCTGCTTGATTGATATTGATGAATATGAGTGTTACAAGAGTGGATCTACCATGAGATCGCAATGGCTAAACCCTAGAAGTCTAGCCTATGTGGGTATGGTAATGAATATATGTGTTGTCCTTTCTGGACTATCCCCTTTGGTTTATATAGACACCGAGGGGGTCTAGGGTTTACATGGAGTCGGTTACATAAGAAGGAATCTTCGGTTGCCAAGCTTGCCTTCCATGCCAAGTAGAGTCCAATCCGGACATGGTGCAGTCTTCGGCCTTCATGTCTTCACAGCCCATCAGTCCGGCCCATAGATAACAGGCCGGACGCCCGAGGACCCCTTAGTCCAGGACTCCCTCAGTGGCCCCTGAACCTGGCTTCAATGACGAGGAGTCTGGCATGCAGATTTGTCTTCGGCATTGCAAGGCGTGTTCCCTTCTTTCCGAACTTCAAGATAGTCTTCGGATGCGATGACTATATTCGGACCTGTCACACACACCATATATAACCATAGAGAGAACATATATTATTGCATGAGTCTAATCCGCTGATAGCTTTTACAATATGACATCGTGTTTGTCCAGCCGTAATTTCGAACCGTTTTTCGTATGCCACTCCATGTTGCAAGATGCGGCTGTCATTGGCACGTCTTGTCAAAGCAGAGATCATGCCCCCTTATTACGAGAATCTCATCAATACAGGCGTGGGTAACCCAACCGTGCCGTTTTGCACGGCTCTCGGGAATAGGTGAGTTCAAGGCGAGCGGGGAGGCGCTTGATATTCGCGGTCGTTATAAGGGGATAAGGACACTCTTCCTTCACCCACACCCTTCTTCATCTCCAGTCCTTCCGTCCTTGAGCTCTAGCGCCCAAGCTTTCGGCTTTTCCCTGTACGAGAAGACACTCCAATCATGTCCAGATCCGGAGCTGGTGGCAAGTGGATGGCCTCCTCCGTTAAGGAAAATAACATAACGGAGCTCCGGGAGGCAGGCTATCTAGCCAATGAGATTGCTCACCGACTCCCGGAAAGAGGGAAGATCATCCTTACCCCCGATCCCCACTAGAGGGTTGTGTTTCTCACACACTTCGCCCGCAGGCTAGGATTCCCTCTTCATCCATTGGTCCGTGGATTGATGTTTTACTATGGGTTGGACTTCCACGATCTGGCCCCCATCTTTATCCTCCATATCTCCGCATTCATAGTTGTGTGCGAAGCCTTTCTTTGCATCCCACCTCACTTTGGCTTATGGCTGAAGACTTTTAATGTAAAGCCAAAGGTGGTGCGCGGCCAGTAGGCCGAGTGCGGAGGTGCCATGATGGGCATGATGCCCAATACCACCTGGCTCGAAGGCTCCTTCGTAGAGACGGTGAAGGTATGGCAACCGGGGTGGTTCTATATCACCGAGTCGCGTGACACCAACTGGTCGGCGGCTCCCAACTTCCGATATGGAGTCCCGATGCGGCTTACCTCCTGGCAGGAGATGGGCCTGACCTGGGGATCTCTAGAAGAGATCACGGGGCTCCAAACATTCCTCCGGAATATGATAACCCAAGAGATCAAGCTCGTTGATGTGATCTAGGTCATGCTTGTATGCCGGGTCCTTCCATGCCAGCGCCGGACCTGTTATCTATGGTAGTTCAATCCGACCGAGCACCAGACACTACTAAGGCTCTTCGCCACGACACATGAGGATATTTGGAAGGTGCTCTTCAAGGGCAGCGAGACGCCACCTCCCTTGACCAAAGATCGTGGGCTCAACTTTAAGCATCATGCCAATTCGGTAATTCATCAAGGTGTAGTCTTTAAGGACACACTTCAAGGAAGGATACTAAGCCTGCTTGTCAATTTATTTTTCAGGCCTGGGTCGATCTATTAGGATGGATTAATAGTCTGGCTCCGCTGCCCGAAGATGAAGAAACCCCACTTCTTACCAAGATGCAATTTCCGGCGCCTTACGACGTGCCGGAGAAGAAGGTCAAAACCATGGTCAAGGGGACCAGGCATGGGCTTCGCCGAAGGAGTACCTTGGTCATCTCGTCTGACGACGAGACGGACCCCTCAGCCGCCGCCGATGACGACGAGGAGGAAGGCGACTCCCCTCCTGCGAGAGGGAGGGAGAAAAGGGAGGCCTCTACGAGTTTGGAGGCGGAGGCGCCCAAGAGGGGGAGAGGCTCCTGCCCAGATAACTCCGCGTGCGATGTTGACAGCAGTCCGGAGCGACCTCGTCGGACCAAACCTCTGGCCGCATCGTGAGTACTAGAATCAAAAACATCCCACCTTCTCGGTTTGTAATATTGACGCATATTAAACCTTGTCGTTGCAGTCCGGCACGCCATGGCTCCCCGCGATCCTCGACAGAGGATTCGCTGGACTCAAAGGAGATGGCTAGTATGTCTCCGCCACCTGCTCATTCCATCTCACCCCAGGGTGACGACGAGATGGTGTCCAAAAAGACTTTCCCAGGCCGGGGGGAGATTCTGGAGACCATCGGGGTGACGCCCCAGGATGACTCCTCGGCCGCCGGACATACGGGGGAAAAAGTCTCCACGGGAACCGGTGACGGGGCCCGAGTTCTCTTCGGGCCTCGGCCGGATACCACTTCAGTGATCTACATGGCTTCAGGGTCCAGCAAACGGCATTCCCCCAATGAGGGAATGTGCCTGTGCCACCGATGACCTCTGTCCAACCAGAGGCACCGGATAATCTGCTGGAGGCGCTACAAGGTGCCTCTATCGTGGATGAGCATCGTGTTCTTCTGTACATGGTAATAGAGAAGGTTCGGTTTGTCAAAAGCGGACTGACCGAAGCCTGCACCAGCCTTCTAATGGGCTTTGAGGTGAGTACTGTGATTGTAGGAAAAATATCGCCGTATAGATAGTAGCCCCTGATGCTCTGTTTGGTGTTCGGGAGGAAAAGCCAAACAGAGGATTGAGAATAAATATCGCAGGAGTCTAACATGAGTTGTCTATGTGAATAAGCAGGTATCGCTACAGACTGCCACTGCTCATGCTGCGGAAGTTCCCGGATTGAAGCGGAAACTGGAGCGGGCCGAGGAGGAGCTCGGCCTCGTGAAGAAGCAGCTGGATGATAGCTAAGAAATGCAGTAACCTATGGGTATATTTCGAAAAAAATGAGCAGTCCAGCCGGACTAAAGTGTCATAAACTTTATTAGTGGCCACGGCCGAGGTGGCGGCACTTAAGAAGGCGTTAGCCGAGGCCGAGGACAAACGACCACGGAACGCACCGCGCGCGAGAAGCACGAGGCACAGGTTGCCGAGGCGCAGCAATAGCTCTAGGGAGTGATCCAGACATTTGAGTCCTTGGAGCGCGATTGTAAGGTGCAGGAGTCCGAACTGGTGAAGGCCCACCGAGGAGCGCACAGGATGCACGAGCCGAAGCCCAGGACGCTCTCCAGGAGATTCAGGCGGCTAAGAAGATTACGACAGGTAAATCTTCCGCCCTGCATAGGAAGTGTGTGTAAGAAAAGTTCCTTGTATTTATCCGAATTCGGGTTCTCCAGGGGCGTTTATAGATCTTCCGCGCAGTATATCAGATGCTGCTGAGTATTACAGAGCCGAAGAAGGAATGTCTACAGAGAAGCTATTCTGGTCCTAGTATCTTGGACCCGAACATCCATTGCCCTTCATTGACCAGCTGAAGCAGTTGGTCGAGATGCACAAGTCGGTGGAGCTAGCCATGAAGGACCTGATAGTCCGGTTGTGACCTGCCGAGCCTGTACCTAGCAGCCATTTTGGACTTGTAAAACGGCTTGTTAACGCCTGTCCGCGACTTGAAACCGTGAAGCGGTCAGTCTGCATCGAAGGTGCGCGTACGGCCTTTGCCCGAGTCAAGACGCATTGGGAAAAGATGGATGCCAAGAAGCTGATGACCGAGGGACCGCCGGAGGGCAAGGAGCATCGTCGACCCGAGCTCTATTTTAATGGTGTCTTGGAGGGGTCCCGCCTTGTGGTGGGACAATGTTCGTAGGATATCGTTTTCCCATGAGAACATTTGTATTATACTATCTTGTAATATGGAGCAGTGATGTTATATATTATAATGCTTATGATTTACATTTTACCTCTTGTGCGGCCATTTATGAAATTTGAGGGTTGACTAGTCGTCGGCTTCTGCCCCCATGTAGATAGTACGGGGGTGTTCGGGATAAATCTAAACACTCTTTACTCCACATTCTGGTCCTTAAAGGAGGTGTTTAGCGCAATGAACAAGGCAATCAGACTATGCGGCCTTTGCCGCCCTCACTTAGCCATAGGAGTTTGACAAAAAAGTTTGGCGAAGCCCTTGGTATTCGGAAGGCCGAACTAGGGGTGCTATACACGCCTAATCGGAGGGACCGATTCTTCGCATGAAGCGGAAAAAATCTATAACGATTCGGAACCTCTCGAACAGCTGATCAGCTCTCGCCGCATCATGACAGTCAGTTTTCGGCTTTCTATACTGAGGTACTCGTCCGGAAGAACCGGGACACAATCGCAGTAGTTCTCCCTTTACTACCCTAGCTGATATAGTGGGACTTAAGGTAGTAAGCACAGGAGCCGGGCAACCCAACTATTGACCAAAGACATGATTCGAAGCCGATGCATATAATGCTATAAGTTCGGGGTGCGGAACTATACTATAAAAGTGTTTGGACTTTTTATTGTCGTAGTGTTGGGTGTAATGAAGCCCCTGGCGCAGTAATACGTACCATGGTGTACGTGTGCAATAAGTAATTTGTACAAAGGTGAGAAAATAGGAAAATTAGGTAATAAGCTGATGCCATCATTCATTCACCATTGTGATGTAATTTGTACATCGAGGTGTACTTTGTGCAAATAATGCAACAAGAAAGTAAAGCTATTTATCATGCCGTGACGAGGGGCGGACTGCGTGAGGGTATGTAAAACAAGTATGGCGATTGTTAATAGAAACCACCTGGGTGTTCGTTTGTATGCCAGAGCTCCTTGCCTCCTTGGTGTGTTCTGCAAACGAGTCATCTGCATAGACCACAAAAAGAGAAAAAACCCGTAATAAAAAACAAAAGTAAAGGCGTGTGAATCCCGATGTCGGTCGAGCCATACCATGGAGTGCTGACGAGTTTATGCCTTCGTTGATTCCCATGGTGTTTTGAGTGTGTAGTTTATGTACGCGCGGTATTAGTTCCATTGCCTCATCGGGGCTAGGATGGAGGTCATATTGCTAACTCGGCTCTTGTTGAAAGAGATGTCCTGCTGCAGTGTGGTCTGGACCCTCTTGATGATGTCCAGGGGCTTGGCAGCGGTATTATAATGCTGCTTGAGAAGGCCGCTTTGGTCCTCTGCTGCTAGGGTGGTAGTGTGCTCCTCTGTATGGAGGGAGCATTCCATGTTTCCATTTACTGTAATGATGCCACGTGGGCCGGGCATCTTTAGCTTGAGATAAGCATAATGTGGTACCGCATTGAATCTATCGAATGCGGTTCGTCCGAGCAGGGCGTGATAGCCGCTCCGAAATGGGACGATGTCGAAGATTAGTTCTTCGCTTCGGAAGTTATCCGGGGAACCGAAGACCACCTCCAGCGTGATCGAGCCCGTACAACGGGCCTCTACGCCTGGTATGACTCCTTTAAAGGTAGTTGTCATGGGTTTGATTCATGAGGGATTAATGCCCGTCTTGCATACTGTATCCTGATAGAGCAGGTTGAGGCTGCTACCACCGTCCATTAGGACTTGTGTCATGTGAAATCCGTCGATGATTGGGTCGAGTACCAATGCGGCCAAACCTCCATGATGGATGCTAGTTGGATGATCACGACGGTCAAAGGTGATCGGGACTGACGACCATGGGTTAAATTTGGGGGCGACTGGCTCTACCGCATAAACATCCCTGAGTGTGCGGTTGCGCTCCCTTTTGGGGATGTGTGTGGTGTATATCATGTTTACCGTTTTGACTTGAGGTGGGAATTTCTTCTGCCCCCCAGTGTTCGGCTGCCGGGGCTCCTCGTCTTCGTCCTCGCTCTGCGATTCCCCTTCCTTGTTTATGCTATTTACCTTGTTGGCTTGCTTAAAGACCTGGCAATCTCTATTAGTATGGTTGGCCGGTTTGTCTGGGGTGCCATGTATCTGGCACGGATGGTCGAGTATGCGGTCCAAACTGGATGGTCCTCTGCCGTTTCTTTTATAGGGTTTCTTTCGCTGGCCGTGTGAATGGTAGTGTCATCGGTGTTATCGCCATTGCGTCGGCGTTTGTGTCTGTCACGCTGGAGCTTGCTAGTGCTGCATTTGGCCTCGGAGGGACCTGCTTCGTTGGCTGTGTTTGTACTGCGAGCCAGCCAACTATCCTCTCCCGCGCAAAAGTGGGTCATGAGTGTCGTGAGGGCTGCCATGGACCTCGGATTTTCTTGGCCGAGGTGGCGGGCGAGCCATTCGTCACGGATGCTATGCTTAAAGGCCGCTAGGGCTTCGGCATCCCGACAGTCAACGATCTGGTTCTTTTTGGTTAGGAACCTAGTCCAGAATTTTTTGGCTGATTCTCCAGGTTGTTGAACTATATGGCTTAAGTCATCGGCATTGGGTGGCTGGACATATGTACCTTGGAAGTTGTCAACGAAGGCTTCTTCTAAGTCCTCCCACCTGCCGATGGAGTTCTCAGGAAGGCTATTTAGCCAGTGTCGAGCTAGTCCTTTGGGGTTTAATGGGAGGTATTTGATGGCATGGAGGTCATCTCCTCGGGCCATGTGTATGTGGAGAATAAAATCTTCGATCCACACTGCGGGGTCGGTTGTTTCGTCATATGATTCAATATTGACAGGTTTGAACCCCTCGGGGAATTCATGGTCCAGCACCTCGTCTGTGAAACAGAGGGGGTGTGCGGCACCTCTATAGAGGGCCGCGTCACGGCGTGTCTCCGACAACGTTCGTCTATGGTTATCGACATGGGTGTGATTAAGTTTGTCACGTCTGAATAGGTAGCTGTCGTCCCGAGTATGGAAACGTCCTCGCGATCCGTATATAGATCTGTTGTGTTCTCCTCTATTGTCCAATTCCTGCCGAAGATCGTATGTACGGTCCCGAGCTGGTCTATCCCTGTTTTTGTGAGGCGGTGGGGCGGGCTGCTGTTCGGCCTGAACTGCCGCTTTATCCCAACCGCAGGGTGGCCGTTTGCCTCCCTGTCCCGACCACATGGTGGTCAGTCCGCACTACGCGAGGGAGATATGTGCTCCGACGCCTCCTCATCGAATTGAGGTAGCAGTCTACGCTTCAGGTAGCTCTTGACTACGCGGTGGAGGCCGTATTGCTCGACTTTGAGGACATCAGTCCATCTGTCGACAAGCAGGTTTTGTTCAGCTTGAAGCTGTCGTTGTTTCTTTTTCAGGCTCCTTGCAGTGGCTATAAGTTGAAGCTTGAAGCACTCCTACTCGAGAGGATCCTCAGGCACGATGAAGTCTTCGTTGCCAAGGCTTGTCTCATCCTTGAAGGGTGGACGGTAACTATCATGCTCCGGGTCATCTTCTATGGCCTGTTTGTCAGTGTTGTCTCGCCTGCTGTCGTGTTCCTGTTCAGATGTAGCCCCGGTGGGGTCTTCACTGTTTTCAGCGTTGCCCGGAGTACTATTTTCTTCGGTGCCAGTGTTGCCGTTCTTTGAGCGACGGGGCTTAGGGCGGCGTTTGGGCCGCCGGCGCTTGGACTGTGTCTCAGAGGTTTTGTTCGCATCCGGCTCTTCTTTGTCATCGCCAGATCCTTTAGGTATATTAACCATGTACACGTCGTACGAAGAGGTAGCCATCGAACATCCAGTGAATGGCGGGTCTTGACCTTGCTCCTTGTCGGCATTGTCGTCCATGACGTCGATGTCTTCGGAGCCATAGTCAAGCACGTTGGTTAAGTCATCGACCGTGGCTATGAAGTGGGTGGCGCGTGGGAAGAAAAATTCCTCATCATCCATCTCTAGCTCGAACCGGACATAGTTTGGCTGGGAGTACTTCTCCAAGGATAGATTCTTTAAAGATTTTTGCACATCACCCAAAGGCGAGTGCTGGAAAACGTCAGCGGCGCTGAACTCGAAGATCGATAACTGATCTAGCTCGGTGTCCGCGGGCGTACACAGTCCGGAACTTATAGCCGGAGACAAGTCCGAAGTTCCATTAAAGCGAATATTGCAGGGCGTCGAGTTTGTGTGCGGCTCCAATGCCGCGGACTCTGAGGCCTCGGATGGCTCGATCTGCTTCAGCTCTAAGGTCGTTGCAGCCGCAGGAACCATCTCCTGGGTCTGATCCGATGACAGATTTAAGTCACGTTCATCAGGATGAGGGGGAGCGATCGCCGCGGGCTCTGATCCCTCAAAGATCAGGTCTCCACGGATGTCCGTGGTGTAGTTCAAGCTATCGAATCCAACTTGATGGCCAGGGGCATAGCTGTCGATCTGCTCCAAATGGCCAAGCGAGTTGGCCTGCAGTACGAAGCCGCCGAATACGAAGATCTGTCCGGGGAGGAAGATTACTCCCTGGACCGCGTCATTATTGATGATTGAAGGGGCCATCAGACCTTTTGTCGACGGCACAGTGGAACTCTCAATGAAAGCACCAATGTCGGTGTCAAAACCGGCGGATCTCGGGTAGGGGTTCCCGAAATGTGCGTCTAGGATTGATGGTAACAGGAGACGGGGGACACAATGTTTACCTAGGTTCGGGCCCTCCCTATGGAGGTAAAACCCTACGTCCTGCTTGATTGATATTGATGAATATGAGTGTTACAAGAGTGCATCTACCACGAGATCGTAATGGCTAAACCCTAGAAGTCTAGCCTATGTGGGTATGGTAATGAATATATGTGTTGTCCTTTCCGGACTATCCCCTTTGGTTTATATAGACACCGAGGGGATCTAGGGTTTACATGGAGTCGGTTACATAAGAAGGAATCTTCGGTTGCCAAGCTTTCCTTCTACGCCAAGTAGAGTCCAATCCGGACATGGTGCAGTCTTCGGCCTTCATGTCTTCACAACCCATCAGTCCGGCCCATAGATAACTGGTCGGACG